>NC_068422.1:30481395-30746395 GCF_023373465.1 Oncorhynchus keta
AAGGTTGGTTAGAGGCTCTATCAGCAATCCTCTACCACAGTAATTAGGCCACACACAAACTGATGATGATGATGATGATGATGAAGATGATGATTATGATAATGATGAAAGTGCCAAGAATGAGGGAACTTGCAGAGAATGATTTCTCTATTGAAAGTGATGTTCTGTAGGCTGCTAACTCTCTGTGCTTATGCCTATGAGGTGTCAACTTTAAATGTTCTAACGGAACCCTTTTGAGAATACTGTCTGTCTACAATATCTGTCTATGTTGTCTAATTTCATCTATTTGTTTTCTCTCACCTTATGATTTACACAGGAAACAATTAAATCCAATATGGTTTGCATTCTAAAGTCACCTAGCATGCAACGTATTGAAACATGTTTCAATTGCAAAACTCTCCTGCAAATGTTACTGCACAAATGCAACCACTCCCCCCAAAACTAAAATAGCATGTTTAGTGTAATATTCAAACTTACAACATGACATTTTCAACCTGCCAACTATGAAATATGCAGATAGCATGTTAATGAAGTCCCAGATTCCAGATGTCTCCCATTTCTGTTAAATCTCACAGCAGGAACACGACAGCAATGTTTTCACGCTAACCTCCATTGTTGAGGTAATCACCCACAAGCAGAGTCCTCTGTTATCATTTGGTCATTTATCTACTTCCAGGACTGAGTGACTGATTGCACAGAGAGAAAAAAAAGCTTAAATATTGACTAATGTTTCTGCATCTTGTAATGTGTTCTATATTTTAATTTTATCTGTTGGGTTCAGGAGGTGCTTTTCTGGTGGTCTGGTCCTTGCCTTCACTTGTTTTCAGTAGATGTGTGGTGCTGCACTGCTGGGATACTCTACACAGTTTTAATAAGGAGTGGAAATGATTCAATCAGTAGAGGGCAGAAGACTGCTACAGTATGTTCCTCATGTCTCCAGTGCAGGTAGACTACCCTCGGCTGAGCAGATGACATGTGGAGCATGTGAAACGTAGGAAATGAAGGCATTAAAAGCATTGTGCTTGATGGATTTGATCAAACAGGATGGTTATTTCACAGTTTATTTAACTTGCACTCATTCCCTGGCCTGTTTAACTGGAAAAATATGTTATTTTCATTTTAGTCTGCATGGCCAGAGAAATATGCAAAAACTGAGGATCGCATCAGGGAACCAGCACTGTAGAATTCAACTTTTTTTGCCTGTGTGTTTGTTGTGATTGCACTGTGCACGTACCAAAACAAAGTAATTTGCCAATTACTGAGAGGACAGGTATATGTGCTACCAGGAGAGAAGCATCAAATGGAATTGAATCCAATACAGTCCAATTTGCATGATCAGAAGGATAAAGAAGTCCTGAAATCACAATGTATAGAATCTGCCATGCCTGTACGTTTGACTCCAAAATTAGATATTGATTTTCTCTCTCTTTGCTTGAGGCAGAGAGTGTTTTTTTCCCATTCAGAGTGATATTCTAGGGAAAACGTTTTTAAACCATTTCCCTCATCTATAAATTAATGGAGAGGCAGCCGCTCTCCTGTCAGTGGTAAATCACAGAGCGAGAGAGAGGCTGTGTATGCTGCTGTGTTTAATGTACTGTCAGGGCTCCCTAAGACCATGTGGACAAATCTGATTGGAGGAGAGGGGACAGAGGCAGGAGGGGCTGTATTAGGAGGTAAAAACACACATGTATAAATAATACTTTAGTCTATCTGTCTGCGTGACAGCGTTATTTCCCCAAGGCAGAATGATCAATGGGTGTTTAGAATATGCAGAATATGCCTTTGTGTATTAGCTCAGGTCTCTTTAAAGCAGCGATTCTCAACTGCTGGGTCGAGGCCCAAATTTGGGTTGCAGGAGGTTTGGAATGGGTTGCTGGTGTCTGAGTAAAAAGATGTAAAGATACAAATGTTTATTTTTATTTTTATGAGAGAAAATAAACTCATTTCTGAACTTAAATGACTTAAACCAGATAGAAAGGGTGTGGAAATTATAATGAATTTAAATTGTAAAATAATTTTATCTCAGAACCAAAATGTTCAATCACATTATTTCAATATAGAGCTATTAGCAGCGCTATTTTGTGGTCTCAAACCAGTGAGTTTAACATTCTTCATCAAGAATATGGGCAACATTTTATTATTGACAATGAAAGAGGTGGGAATGTTGTTCCCTCATCATATCATTGTAACAGGTCCTATCAATATAGCAAAAATAGTTTTCCTGATTGTATTTTGTCTATTATTTTTTCACGATTCAAATATTGTGTCACGACTGAGACGTGGCTCAATTTGGATCCTGAGGCAAAACCAGTTGAGAACCACTGCTTAAAAGAATAAAGTGTAAGGCGTGTTTGTGCCAGTCAAAAGAATGAGATCAGATTTAAAATCACAAAGTGAGCGGCATTATTTAGATGGTGGGTAGTGTCTCACTGGGCTTACATTAATAGGGCCCTTGTCTGTCTTATTTTCTGCTCAAACTTGGCTTGTCATAAATATCAAATCAGCGCAATTCATTTCACATACCACTAGTGCGCTCTTAGACATTCTTAATGTAAGTAGTGAAGCAGAATGCCTGTGCATAAACACGTTCTAGTCAACTCTAGGGTAACAGCCCTGCTGGGTTGTTCAGAGTGGAGGAAGAACAGTGAGGCAAGGCTATGGGAAATAAAACTGTTAAGCCCTTAAATAGTTTGGTAGACCGATGTCAAAGTCAGTATCCCTAGGTAGGGTACAATTCAATTTTCTCTGCTTCATTCTCAACTAATAGCAACATGGATTTACATGTCTATATGGTGGTTAGAATGTTTTTGAGACAGTTTGGGTACATTTAGCTGAAAACACTCAGCTAGAGCTCAGAGTAAACCTGAACTTCTACGATAAATGTATGTTATCTAATATGGTCAATGTGATGTTCATTAGGCACTTATGTTGTTCTTTTTGCAATCAGTGAATACACCCTCCTTCACTGTTTCAAGACACAAAGATACAAGAACGGTCACACAAATCAGAATATTTGAAGCTATTTAACTTACAGTAATGTGCCTGCAGTAGCCTATCACGTATAGATACTCATACTCTTTATTGAATGCCATCTCACAACCAGCCGTTTGCCAGCAAACATGTTGTAAAATGTTGCCTTGAGGCTTGAGCCCTCAGTGACCTCATAGTGCACCCCAGTATACCAGTCTGCCTGTCTGCCAGGGGCGTCTGGCGTCCGTGTACTACCACTCTTTACATCTCACAGCAGTTTTAAAAGTCCATTTCAGTTGCATTGACACAAGACTTGCTTGAGTGACTTTAATGAAAAATTAAATCAATCGGGAGACTCCTGCCTCTGAGCTACAAATTGAGACTCCTCCACAATGGCGGTTGCCTTCACATTTCAACGCACAAAATCATTTTATTTTATTATTCTCTCTCCCACAATTCTTTTGACCCATTTTGAAGTTAATCAAATGTCTTGCTTCTACCACACAACTTTCAGATAAACACATTATCAAATAAAAACACTTTCTTTATAAATCCAATGAATGCACAACAAATGATTGACTTGTTCATTGAAAATATACTGTTATTTTGCTCTCAGTTGTCTGTGTATGAAACAAATTGTTTTAAGTGCTGTACAATACAATATGGAAAATGAATTGGTTTGTGCATGAAAAGGAAAGTGTATTCTCATAATGTGGAGTGTTCTTGGTTCCGTGCCAGGAAGAAGTGACTGTTCTCCACCATCCATTCTGTTCTGGGTTCATTGCTGTGGAACAATCTTAATTGGACCTGTGCCCCCAAGGATGTTAACAGAGGTAGTGTGTACTGTTGGTACTATTTTGTAATATTATCAATGTATTCCTGCATAGAAACAACAGAATTACAACTTTTCTACATTCTGCTGTCTGTTGTCAAATTCCCCACAAAAGTGAAATGCATGTATGCTTTTGACAAAGGCAACTAGGTGAAACATAAGGCTTCTGTTTCTGTTTGTTTGGCATTATTATTTTTTATTTAAATAAGAAAATACTTTATTGTTTCCTGGAGTGAGTCCCATCCTTTTAATATATGTCACACTGACAAGTCAGGTATGTATGCCAAAGCCCAGCTCTGTTGTGTACCATTACTAGTCCATTGACAATGAATCTGATTTTCTCTACTCAACGCTCTTGAGGAAAAACCTAGTCATGTGTAAAATTAGAGGGAGAGAGTTTCAAGAAGAAGTTTGATCCTTGCACTGTCATCATGGGGGTTCCCCTGATAATGATCGAGATTCTTACTTGGCTGGTGACTCCCTCTCTTTCCTCAATGTTTATTGGAAAGACCTTAATGTGAAGCATTTTCCACTTGACTGAAGACCAGACAACTTGGCTGCAACAATCACTTTTGCATGATTGCATAAAAGCATGGGAGGTGCACACAATCTTCCATCAGCTCTTTCCATTCCCAGTATGTGACTCTTCTGTCAGCTCTTTCCATCCCCCGTAGGTGACTGATCTGTTGCACGCATTTATACATATGTAATTGACTCCTGAAACAACGGCAGTGTATTCCAGCCAAATGTCCTCCTCTACTTCTGAAAGGGTTTATGTTATGGCCTCCAATGTTAATGTCATTAGGAAAGAACTCCCATGTGGGTTGCCTCAACACTAACCAAGCACAGCTGTCCTGTCTGTGTCCCCATATGCCACATTTCCTCACATGCACAGTGCCTTAATGCCCCACATGTGCCTTGCATGCCCAGTTTGCCCACAGTACCCTTGTGCTCCAATGTTCCCTTTATTGACCTGCCCTCACTTACCCTGCCCAAAGCTTCAGAAATAGGAAGCCCCAAATAGACCACATTTTCCAAGCCTTCCCCCGTATCCACACTTAACACACTTTCCCCCTGTGTAAATAATTAAAACACAGCCACTTACAGTCTACTTCCTAAGCTTTAGTTACACTGGAGTAAGAAGGCTTGAGTTCCCTTTGTGTGTAGAGAGCCCATGTGTAGTAAGATGTCTCCACAGATTGGTATAATTTAGAACTGAATCGGGCACTATATCCAAATGAAAATTACAACAACAGGAATCCCACAAGGGAGCCTAGACAAAATAAAATAAATAACCTTAAATTCCGAACAACTGGGCATCAACAGATCCTTATGTACGAGAATAGCAAAGGTCGACCCCCTTGAACAAGTAAAAGGTCATTTGCAGATTCACACGCCAGAGAACTTTGCCTCAGGGAAATGTAACATCTTTCTATCGAGGTGATACTAGCAATCCTGTATTTTTTTTCTGCCTCTCTGATGCTGCATGATCTTTGACATTCATATGAAGAAAATATCAGACTATGAAATGTATAATTTACTGCTCCTAAATGAACTGGACTGTCATAGTCATTTTTCTATTCAAAGACAATTGATTTTGTAATTATTTGTAAAGTACTGTAATGAGAATGTTTAATTAGCATTAGACTGTATACTGCAGTTTCTGTTACAGAGTCTTTATGTAAACATGAATGTGTCTTCTCACAGCAACGTTTAGAGCCCCACCTCTTCCTGATAGCAGAAGGATACTTATCAATCCTTTCAGGAAGTCATCTGCAAATAATCATCTGCTATTTTCGTAAAGTACATACTGTAAGGATTTGTTGATGCCCAGTTGTTTGAAATTTAAGGTTATTTCTATACTGAACAAAAACATAAACGCAATATGTAAAGTGTTGGTCCCATGTTTCATGAGCTGATATAAGCACAAAAAGCTTATTTCTCTAAAAATGTTGTGCACAAATTTGTTTTCATCCCTGTAAGTGAGCATTTCTACTTTGCCAAGATTATCCATCCACCTGGCAGGTGTGGCATATGAAGAAGCTGATTAAGCAGCATAATCATTACACTTGTGCTGGTGACAATAAAAGGCCACTCTAAAATGTGCAGTTTTGTCACACAACACAATGCCACAGATGTCTCAGGTTTTGAGGGAGCATGCAATTGGCATGCTGACTGCAGGAATGTCTACCATAAGCCGCCTCCAACGTCATTTCAGAGAATTTGGCAGTACGTCCAACCGGCCTTACAACCGCAGCCCACGTGCAACCATGCCAGCCCAGGACCTCCACATCCAGCTTCTTCACCTGTGGGATCGTCTGAGACCAGCCACCCAGACAGCTGACGAAACTGAGGAGTATTCATGTCTGTAAAAAAAGCCATTTTGTGGGGAAAAACTGATTGGCTGGGCTTGGCTCCCCAGTGGCTGCGCCCCAGCCCAGTCATGTGAAATCCATAGATTATGGCTTAATGAATGTAATCCAGGTGACTGATTTCCTTATATGAACTGTAATTAGTTGAAATTGTTGCATGTTGCGTTTATATTTTTTTTCAGTATAGACCTGTAAACCTATGTGGTGTCTTATCTTACCAGCAGTACGTCTATTGCCTTGCTTTGTATAGGTTATATAGGCTGTGTTTGGTTTACTGTGAGCTGGTCAGTGAGTTGTGATTGGGTTACTGTGGTTTAACAGCAGCTCTGTGAGAGGCCAGGTCTCATCACTGCACTCCAGGGTAGCTGCTATTTATTACAACCACTCAGCATGCTCTGGTGCTGATGATGAGCATTTTGCGCCTATCGATTAGGTTAAGGCTGATACGCAGCTGTTGCTCTTTCGATAGGAGAATGGGGGGTGTAAACTATCCTGGCAACAGTCCCTCCTCTCTCATCTCCTCTGACTCACCAGGGAGGAAGGATATTTACACATTGTCAGCGTGTTAGGCCTGACTAAGGTCAAAAAGGGTCTTGTTCATCAACTGTTCCTGTGTATGGGTGCATGCACAAGTGTGTGGGAGTGTGTTTGTACAGTGCATTCTGAAAGTATTTTTTCCAAATTTTGCTACATTCCAGCCTTATTCTAAAATGGATTAAGTCATTTTTCCCCCTCATCAATCTACACACAATACCCCATAATGAAATATAATGAAACTCTGGAAATATCACATTTACGTAAGTATTCAGACCCTTAAATCATTCCTTTGTTGAAGCACCTTTGGCAGCGATTACAGCCTCAAAGCTTCTTGGTTATGACGCTACAAGCTTGGCACACCTGTATCTGGGGACTTTCTCCCATTCTTCTCTGCAGATCCTCTCAAGCTCTGTCAGGTTGGATGTGGAGTGCCGCTGCACAGCTATTTTCAGGTCTCTCAAGATATGTTCTCTCGGGTTCAAGTCTCTGGCTGGGCCACTCAAGGACATTCAGAGACTTGTCTCGAAGCCACTCCTGGGTTGTCTTGGCCACTGAAAAACATCCAGACAACATGATTCTGCCACCACCATGCTTCACCAGGTTTCCTCCAGACGTGACGCTTTGCATTCAGGCCAAAGAGTTGAATCTTGGTTTCATCAAACCAGAGAATCTTGTTGATGGTCTGAGAGTACCAAGCAGGCTGTCATGTGCCTTTTACTGAGGAGTGGCTTCCGTCTGGCCACTCTACCATAAAGATCTGATTGGTGGAGTGCTGCAAGATGACGCCGACAGAGATGGTCGCCTCGCTTCAGATCCTTAAAATACTATGCAGTTATTTGTTTTTATAATGTATTATTTCTTACATTGTTAGCCCAGAAAATCTCAAGCGTTATTACATACAGTCTTGAACTATTGGATATAAAAGGGATGTCAATTTACCATCATTACGACCAAGAACACGTCTTTCTCGAAGCGGATCCTTCGTTCGGACCTCCACCCTGGACATGCGATCTTATCCCAGAGGCCGACCCAAAACAACACGGTTGCCGCCTACTGGTCAGACTCAGAAGGAGAGCACACCATCCACCGCTTCCGAGCTACTGGTCAGACTCAGAAGGAGAGCACACCATCCACCGCTTCCGAGCTACTGGTCAGACTCAGAAGGAGAGCACACCATCCACCGCTTCCGTGCTACTGGTCAGACTCAGAAGGAGAGCACACCATCCACCGCTTCCGTGCTACTGGTCAGACTCAGAAGGAGAGCACACCATCCACCGCTTCTGAGCGGAGAGACATCAGAGATTGTAACATTGTTTATTTATTTTATTTAACCTTTATTTAACCAGGTAGGCCAGTTGAGAACAAGTTCTCATTTACTACTGCGACCTGGCCTAGATAAAGCAAAGCAGTTCAACAAAAAACAACCACACAGAGTTACACATGGGATGAACAAACATACAGTCAATAACACAATAGAAAGATCTATATACAGTGTGTGCAAATGTAGTAAGATTAGGGAGGTAAGACAATAAATAGGCCGTAGTGGTGAAATAATTACAATTTAACATTTACACTGGAGCGATAGATGTGCAGATGATGATGTGCAAATAGGGATACTGGGGTGCAAAAGAACAAAATTAAATAACAATATGGGAATGAGGTAGTTGGGTGGGCTATTTGCAGATGGGCTGTGTACAGGTGCAGTGATCGGTAAGCTGCTCTGACAGCTGATGCTTAAAGTTAGTGAGGGAGATATAAGTCTCCAGCTTCAGTGATTTTTGCAATTCGTTCCAGTCATTTGCAGCAGAGAACTGGATGGAAAGGCAGCCAAATTAGGTGTTGGCTTTGGGGATGACCAGTGATATATACCTGCTGGAACGTGTACTATGGGTGGGTGTTGCTATGGTGACCAGTGAGCTGAGATAAGGCGGGGCTTTACCTAGCAAAGACTTATAGATGACCTGGAGCCAGTGGGTTTGGTGATGAATATAAAGCGAGGGCCAGCCAATGAGATCATACAGGTCACAGTGGTGGGTAGTATATGGGGCTTTGCTGACAAAATGATGGCACTGTGATAGACTACATCCAATTTTCTGAGTAGAGTGTTGGAGGCTGTTTTGTAAATGACGTTGCCGAGGTCAAGCCAAAGTCAAGGATCGGTAGGATAGTCAGTTTTACGAGGGTACGTTTAGCAGCATAAGTGAAGGAGGCTTTGTTTGTGAAATAGGAAGCTGATTCTAGATTTCATTTGGATTGGAGATGCTTAATGTGAGTCTGGAAGGAAAGTTTACAGTCTAACAAGACACTAAGGTAGTTGTAGATGTCCACATATTCTAAGTCAGAACCGTCCAGAGTAGTGATGCTGGACACGCGGGCAGGTGCGGGCAGCGATCGGTTAAAGAGCATGCAATTAGTTTTACTTGTATTTAAGAGCAGTTGGAGGCCACGGAACGAGTGTTGTATGGCATTGAAGCTCGTTTGGAGGTTTGTTAACATAGTGTCCAAAGAGGGGCCAGATGTACATGTATACAGAATGGTGTCATCTGCGTAGAGGTGGATCAGAGAATCACCAGCAGCAAGAGCGACATCATTGATATGTACAGAGAAAAGAGTCAGCCTGAGAATTGAACCCTGTGGCACCCTCATAGAGACTGCCAGAGGTCCGGACAACAGGCCCTCTGATTTGACACACTGAACTCTGAGAAATAGTTGGTGAATCAGGCGAGGCAGTCATTTCATTAAAACCAAGGCTATTGAGTCTGCTGATAAGAATGCGGTGATTGACAGAGTCGAAAGCCTTGGCCACGGCTATGAAGACAGCTGCACAGTACTGTCTTTTATCGATGGCGGTTATGATATCGTTTAGGACCTTGCGCATGGCTGAGGTGCACCCATGACCAGCTCGGAAACCAGATTGCATAGCAGAGAAGGTACGGTGGGATTCTAAATGGTCAGTGATGTGTTTGTTAACTTGACTTTTGAATACTTTAGAAAGGCAGGGCAGGATAGATATGGGTCTGTAACAGTTTGGATCTAGAGTGTCTCCCACTTTGAAGAGGGGGATGACCGCGGCAGCTTTCAATCTTTAGGGATCTCATACTATAACGATGGAGAGGTTGAACAGGCTAGTAATAGGCATTGCAACAATTGCGGCGGATAATTTTAGAAAGCGAGGGTCCAGATTGTCTAGACCAGCTGATTTGTCATAGTCCAGATTTTGAAGTTCTTTCAGAACATTAGCTATCTGGATTTAGGTGAAGGAGAAGCAGGGGGGGGGCTTGGGCAAGTTACTGCGGGGGGTGCAGAGCTGTTAGCCGGGGTCGGGTTAGCTAGGTAGAAAGCATGGCCAGCCGTAGAAAAATGCTTATTGAAATTCTAAATTATCGTAGATTTATTGGTGCTGACAGTGTTCCTAGTCTCAGTGCAGTGGGAAGATGGGAGGAGTTGTTCTTATTCTCCATGGACTTTACAGTGTCACAAAACATTTTGAAATTTGTGCAACAGGATGCAAATTTCTGTTTGAAAAAGCTAAACTTTTTCAAACAGTGACTGTGTATATTGATTCAGGGAGCCGTTCAGTAGTCGCTACTATGCTAGGCATGTGGGAGACAACAACTTTCAGACAGCTAGCGGGCCGGGGCTAGCAAATGGGTCTTCAGCGACATCGCAACTGAAAAGCCTGTGTAAACCACATCAGACAATTACATCGGCAGACCAGTCGTGATGGATCGGCGGGGAACCGTGTCGACAATAAAGGGTCCAGGCCAATTGGCAAAAGAGGTATTGTAACCCAGTAGCTAGCTAACAGTAGCCACCCGATTGCAGCTAGCTAGCGGCGATAATCCAGTGTAATGGTCCAGATCTTGCGGCAGGAATCCGGTGATAGGGTAGAGAGAAGCAGTCCGATATGCTCTGGGTTGATATCGAGCTGTGCAGACTGGCAGGTATTGTCCGAGCTAAAGTTGGCTGGTGTCCGAGGTAAGAATGTCAGAATGGTTCAGATAATAGCTACAGAACGAAGCCAACATCAGCATGAGCTTTGGTTGCGAATGGTATGAACTTTTGAACTCTTATTCACGACAGAAGTGATACCTCCTAGCCGTTGAGTTAGCGACCACAGCTTCAAACGCAGGTTAGGAAGGAACAGACAGAATATCCCATCTACCACACAACGACATTACTACAACGTATCCAATTGACAACCAGAGACATTCTTCAAAGGACTCAGTTTGGCAACACGGTCTTCCATCTACCACCAACCCAATGAAGCGCAGCTCAGAGTAAATATTTATTGCATTTTCCTTTTCCAAATGGCGGTAATTTAGAATGCACAAGATACTGTATTTACGATAGCACAGCTTTTCGCCTTTGTTCCTGAGTCTCCCGCTCTTTCACTCAAACCCAGCCTCTTTTCCTTTGTCGAACAAGTTGTCATATCTGTTCCGCGTGCTCGGGACATTTTCCTTCATGACGTAATTTGTAATCAAGTTATGATTAATTGTGTGTATGTGAATTCTGTGTGATTAGTTAGGTAGTCAGTAAATAAATAATTAAACCCAATTTTGTATTGCTGATTCAAATTTTTAGCCAGGGTTCTTGCAGATAACAAAGAATGTACAACTTTCAGAATCTGAGACTGAAGTACGATGAAGATTAAAGTTGACTGCTATTGATGTAAAATATTACCAGGTCTTTAAGAGTTTATTCGGAAGATAACAGCTCTATAAATATTATTTTGTGGTGCCCGACTCTCTAGTTAATTACATTTACATGATTAGCTCAATCAGGTGATATTAATTACGGAGAAATTATTATATAGAATAGCATGTCTTATCATTTAATCCGGCATAGCCAAAGACACAATAGTGCCTTGCGAAAGTATTTTCCAATTTTGTTGCCTTACAACCTGGAATTAAAATAGATTTTTGGGGGGTTTGTATCATTTGATTTACACAACATGGCTACCACCTTGTAGATGCAAGATATTTTTTATTCTGAACAAAACAAGAAATAAGACAATCAAATTTAAAACTTGAGCGTGCTTAACTATCCACCCCCAATGTCATTACTTTGTAGAGCCAACTTTTGCAGCAATTACAGCTGCAAGTCTCTTGGGATATGTCTCTATAAGCTTGGCACATCTAGCCACTGGGATTTTGCCCATTCTTCAAGGCAAAACTGCTTGAAGTTGGATGGGTTCCTGCTGGTGTACAACAATACAACAATATTTAAGTCATACCACAGATTTTCAATTGGATTGAGGTCTGGGCTTTGATTAGGCCATTCCAAGACATTTAAATGTTTCCCCTTAAAGTGTTGCTTTATCAGTATGCTTATGATCATTGTCCTGCTGGAAGGTGAACCTCCATCCCAGTCTCAAATCTATAGAAGACTGAAACAGGTATCCCTCAAGAATTTCCATGTATTTAGCGCCATCCATCATTCATTCAACTCTGACCAGTTTCCCAGTCCTGCCGATGAAAAACATCCCCACAGCATGATGCTGCCACCACCATGCTTCACTGTGGGGATGGGGTTCTCAGGGTGATGGGAGGTGTTTGGTTTGTGCAAGACATAGCATTTCTGTGATTGCCAAAAAGCTCAACTTTAGTCTCATCTGACCAGAGTACCTTCTTCCATATGTTTGGGAAGTCTCCCACATGCATTTTGGTGAAGAACAAACATGTTTGCTTATTTTTTTCTTTAAGCAATAGCTTTTTTTCTGGCCACTCTTCCGTAAAGCCCAGCTCTGTGGAGTGTACGGCTTAAAGTGGTCCTATGGACAGACACTCCAATCTCCGCTGTGGAGCTTTGCAGCTCCTTCATGGTTATCTTTGGTCTCTTTGTTGCCTCCCTGATTAATGCCCCCCTTGCCTGGTCTGTGAGTTTTGGTGGGCAGCCCTCTCTTCGCAGGTTTGTTGTGGTGCCATATTCTTTCCATTTTTTTATGATTAATTTAATGGTGCTCGGTGGTATGTTCAAAGTTTCTGATATTTTTTTATAACCCAACCCTAATCTGTATTTCTCCACAACTTTGTCCCTGACCTGTTTGGATGGCTCCTTGGTCTTCATGGTGCCCCTTGCTTAGTGGTGTTGCAGACTCAGAACAGGTGTATATATACTGAGATCATATGACAGATCATGTGATACTTAGATTGCACACAGGTGGACTTTATTTAACTAAATATGTGAACTCTGAAGGTAATTGGTTGCACCAGATCTTATTTACGGGCTTCATAGCAACGTAGGTGAATACATATGCACGCACCACTTTTCCTTTTAAAAATGTTTATATATTTTTGAAACAAGATAGTTTTTTCATTTCACTTCTCCAATTTGGAATATTTTGTGTATGTCCATTACATGAAATCCAAATAAAAATCCATTTAAATTACAGGTTGTAATGCAACATAATAGGAAAGACGCCAAGGGGGTGAATACTTTTGCAAGGCACTGTATGTGGCTGTCTGTGTGTGTAGCAGCCAAGTTATTAAGAAGCCCAAAATAACACAAATTGCATGAATGTTTAAGAATACCTGATTGTACGCTGGGGGCCATGTGAATCTGATGAGGGAGACGATTGGACCAAGGAAGAGAGAGAAGTGCAGTACCATCTCACTCCTCACTCCCTCCAGCCATCCGGCCCTTCCCATCCATCAAACAGATCAGGCTGGTGGGGGCCACCTGCAGTGTGGAGAGGTGAGGGGCTGGTGAGTAGAGGTATGGTGGCCATGAGCAGATGGTGAAGGAAGCTCAGGGAGGCTTGGCGCTCAGCCTGTCTGTAGGTGCTGTGGAGACCCTTGCCTTGATTAGCAGGCAGGGCATTTTATCCACAAAAGATTTATTCCCTTTAATGGCTTTACTGTGTGCAGTTTCTCAGCATCACGCTTAATCTTTCCAGCCAGCACTGAGTGCCTGCTCAGAGACCTCACATACAGATTGAATGACACACACACATACTCATTCTGTACACACACGCATATGCATGTGCATGTACGTTATGCATACATACACGCATGTAAGCATGTGTACACACACACACATACAATCATCGCAATCTCACATTTTTACACACTTCCACCCACTCACCCACGTTCTCAAACCCACATGCTCACGCATTCAGGCAATCAACCAGCTATATTATAGTGTGACATTTCTCTTCAAGGTTAGGAGAGTTTGTAGACAAATTAAGCGAGAGACCGACACAAAATCACCTCAGAGAGAGAGAGTTATTTCCAACAGGACAGTACCTGAGTGTTTGTTTCTCTGGGCTAGGCCACCCCAGGCAGCAGGCGTGGTCAAGAATAGCAGGGTTTGGTACACAAATCGGGTTCTCGGTAGATCAGGGTCCTAACAGTCCAGGTCATACACGGTAAAACTAGGAACACACGCATTTTGCTAGACCCGCAATAACATCTGCTAAATATGTGTATGTGACCAATAACATTTAATTTGATTTGATTTAATGAATGTATCCTTTTCCTGACTAATCCGATTGTCTTGAACAAAGTATGTATGGCCATCTTGTCAGGGATTTCCTCCTCTTCTTCCGAAGAGGAGAGGCGAAAAGGATCAGAGGACCAATATGCGGCGTGGTAAGTGTCCATGGTTCTTTTAATACGTTAATGTACACATGAACACTACAAAACAATAAACATGGAAAACCTAAACAGTCCAATCACCCACAAAACCCAACACCAAACAGGCTCTGGTTCCCAATCAGAGACAAGAATCATTTACATTTGGAACTTACGAAACAAATTGGTGCATACAGACATCCAGAACTGCCTCTGATTTATAGGCCAAACATAGAACTAGACAAATGACATGTTTCAGCTCACACATTGACCAACCAAAACATTGTTTGGTTATATGCATATTTTCTAGTGCTCATTTATCATATTTCTGAAAGAAGAGTACATTATCATAATGAGGCCAACTTAATGCAGTATGAACAAAATCCAACCTCATTTTGACCAGCTTTAATGGTCTCCATATTAGAAGAGGAATCTTCATTTGAAAGAATGTCTGTTTGAGGAGTATGTCAATGGACTTGTCAGATATGCATCTTAAGAGACATCCCCAGGTGCTATCTGATGTATGATCAGAAGACATATGATAACTACAGGGCCAACTTAATGCAGTATTCCAACCCTTGACCAGCTTTAGGTCCGATCTTCAAGAATGGTTTAGTATGTCAATTGTCAATTGATAAGAGACAGTGGTTGGTATGACAAGCTATGATAACTACATTCACTTGAAAAACAGAGTCCACTGTCTCTGTACCGACTTTCATTGTTTAATCATGTAGTTACAGTGGATTCAGAAAATATTTTTTTCCCACATTTTGTTTGGCACACCTGTATTTGTGGAGTTTCTCCCATTCTTCTCTGCAGATCCTCTCAAATTCTGTCAGGTTGGATGGGTAGCGTCGCTGCACAGCTATTTTCAGGTCTCTCCAGATATGTTCGATTGGGTTCAAGTCTGGGCTCTGGCTGGGCCACTCAAGGACATTCAAAGACTTGTTGCGAAGCCACTCCTGCCAAGTCTTAGTCTTCTGCGTAGTCTGTGTGCTTAGGGTCGTTGTCCTGTTACATTTACATTACATTTAAGTCATTTAGCAGACGCTCTTATCCAGAGCGACTTACAAATTGGTGCATTCACCTTATGACTGTTGAAAGGTGAACCTTCACCCCAGTCTTTCCCTCGATCCTGACTAGCATCCCAGTCCCTCCAGCTGAAAAACATCCCCACAGCATGATGCTGCCACCACCATGCTTCACCGTAGGGATGGTGCCAGGTTTCCTCCAGACGTGATGCTTGGCATTCAGGCCAAATAGTTCAATCTTGGTTTCATCAGAGCAGAGAATATTGTTTCTCATGGTCTGAGAGTCCTTTAGGTGCCTTTTGACAAACTCCAAGCGGGCTGTCATGTGCCTTTTACCTAGGAGTGGCTTCCGTCTGGCCATTCTACCATAAAGGCCTGATTGTTGGAGTGCTGCAGAGATGGTTGTCTTTCTGGAAGGTTCTCCAATCTCCACAGAGGAACTCTGGAGCTCTGTCAGAGTGACTATCAGGTTCTTGGTCACCTCCCTGACTAAGGTCCTTCTTCCCTCAGTTTGGCTGGGCGGCCACCTCTTGGTTCCAAACTTCTACCATTGAATAATGATGGAGGCCACTGTGTTCCTGAGGACCTTCAATGCTGCAGAAATGTTTTGGTACCCTTCTCCAGACCTGTGCCTCGACACAATCCTGTCTCGGAGCTCTACGGACAATTCTTTCGATCTCAAGGCTTGGTTTTTGCTCTGACATGCACTGTGAACTGTGGGACTTTATATAGACAGTTGTGTGCATTTCCAAATCATATCCAATCAAATGAATTTACCACAGGTGGATTGAAATCAATTTGTTGCACCTGAGCTCAATTTCAAGTCTCACAGCAAAGGGCCTGAATACTTATGTAACCAAGATATTTCTGGTTTTTATTTTTAATAAACGTTATTAAAGCCTGTTTTCACTTTGTCATTTTGGGGTATTGTGTGTGTATATTGATGAGGAAAATGTTTTATTTAATCCAATTTAGAATAGGGTTGTAACTTAACAAAATGTGGAAAAGGTCAAGGGGTCTGAAATCTTTCAGAATGTACTCTATATTGATTCTCTCCCAATACAAATCCCTCTGACCTACATTCGAGCCAGGGACAAAGCACACGTCTTGCCATGGTAACGTGTATGTGATGCACGAACATAACAAATCTCTAGTCACGCTCAGTCACACAATGAGTCGGCAGACGGGCAGCAGATATGTAGAGTGGATACAGTATATTGTAGTCTAGAAATGTTGGACTATTTGATGAACTTTACATATTTTATTCTCAACAAACTGGAGAAGCCACTGTGCATCAGCACAGCTTTCTCTATCCGTCTGTATTTCACTTATCCGTGAGTTGGAGCATGCCAAGTAAGAACGAGCACCCCAGAGAACAGTTATCATTCCCACACAGATGAGTTGAGCTTGTCTGTCAGTTTAGAGTCTACACCTGTCAGCATTTACGCAGGCTCAGCCACAAAGCAGCTGAAAATGCCTGTACAAACACTATAGCGGCACAGCAATACACCAACCAGTTAACATTTCAAAGGCAAATGATAATAGATTACAATTGTTTTGAGAGAGTTTTGCCTCAGAGAAATTCAACATCTTTCTATTGAGGTGATGCTAGCAATCCTGTGTGCCATGCTTTGATTATTTCTGTTACTCTAAATGCAATAATTCATGCCAAAATTTTACGAGTGAGTGACTGTCTGTTTTGCTCCTTACTAGCGCAGGGACTGGGAGGAAGTAGAGTATTTCTTCTCATAGGCTACAATTTGAGTGATAGGCCATGCATGTGGTATTTTTTGTTGTTGTTCAGTTCACAAGGTTTAAGCATCACTCAAGGGTATAGAGTGACAGTCTTCATCCACGTTCAAACAAGGCTGCAGTTAGCGTGCTAATTCACACGCGATTCCTGACTCTGGGGCAGCGAGTGCACTCTGCAGCGGAAAATCTGCTCAACTCTGCCGCCAGAGCATTTAAGCGTTTTACATCCACATGAATAACCTTTCTGCTGCCTCTCCGATGCTGCATGATCTCTGTCATTCATATTAGGACAATATCAGAATATGAAACAGCTCATTCACTTCTCCTAAAAGAACAGGACTGTCCTAGTCATTTCTGTATTCAAAGTCTATTGATTTTGTAATGATTTGTAAAGTACCGTAATGAGAATGTTTAATGAGCATTATTTAATGCAGTATCTGTTATATATTGTGAGTCAATGTAAACATGAATTTATTTTCTCATAGCAACGTTTAGAGCCCAACCCCTCCCTGGGTATCATAAGCAGAGATATGGAAACGTTTAGTGAGCCGTTGCAGATTCGTTCATGCAAACTCTGGCTGAAGTTGGTCCTGGAGGTGGGGAGGGTGAGAGGAAAAGGATGGAGGGAGAGGGGGAAGGGGGGAGGAAAAGGATGGAGGGAGAGGGGGAAGGGGGGGAGGAAAAGGATGGAGGGAGAGGGGGAAGGGGGGAGGAAAAGGATGGAGGGAGAGGGTGAAGGGGGAGGAAAAGGATGGAGGGAGAGGGGGAAGGGGGGAGGATTGGGGTAAATGCGTCAAAGCTGTTCCAGTGAGACAGATTCAGGCCTGCAGAGTTATCTCACAGACCAATCCTGTTTGGTGGAGGACAGAAGGCAGTCAGAGAAATGGAGCAGTGTGTTCCTCCAGGCTACAGAGGTGGAGAGATTATTAAAAGCACCACATAGAGACACACACACAGACACACACACATCCGCATTAGCACACACTTACGCAACTCATAAGTCTATGCTGTATAATGTACACACATCTGCATTAACGTACACACTCTTAAGACGCACACACTCTCACACACGTACAGACATACACAGACATACCAAAATGTACTTTGTTTTAACTCTACATTGTTGGTTATTAAGGGCTTGAAAGTAAGCATTTCACAGTAAGGTCTACACCTCATGTGCCCTGCACACGTGAATAATACATTTTAATTTGATTAGCACAGACAAACTCACTTAAAATACTTCACACAACCTACAGTATCTCTCTGATTCTAGATGTGCATTATCTGTTACAGATTTGACCGCACAACATCAATATGACATGTTAGACCTAGATCTTCTGAAAACCTGACATGTTAGTCAGGTCGCATACTGTCATTCCAGTTTGTTTGTTTGACAGTACATACATAATTGCATCATGGGCATGGGCTCAAGACTATAGAGAGGCAGTAGTTAGTTCTGACTCTGGCCTGTTATCTTATAGGACAGTCGGGTGAACCGTAGAGCAAGCCACTGATACCCTGCCATGTGGTTTCCTGTAACAGATTACAGGCAGGTAGAGGGTCTAGGCCCCGCAGCACCAATGGTACTGATGATGGCATAGCTGTCATCATCCATGCCAACCACACACTCACACATGAGTTTGGTTTGGTGACCAAAATCATGACTGCATGTGGTTGAAACAAAGTGAAAGACATGACTGAGGGATTTGAGTTGTTGAACTTCCAAATTAGCCAGTTATTTTGTATAAATAATGCGGGGGGGGCTTCTAGCTCACACATTTCAGATATGAAAACTACATGACACTAATGCATATTACTGTTCCAAGGTCCATCTTAAATAACCATTATATCACTTTGATCAAATCATTACCACTTTTCCAACACGGAGCACTATCTTAATTTTAAAAAGCTGAAGACGATAGAGAGCCTGGATTTTGATTAGCGGTCATGCTCCACAGGATAGCATTGTACCTATGATACACCAGATGTATTCTCTACTCTTTAGTCATCCAGCCAAATCCATTTCCTAAATGTTCAATATGTGTCAGATGGATAGATATCGTCTAATGCCCTCTGGGCATATTCAACTCTACTGGTGTTGCACAACCATTATATATTGGAAGATGTCAACCGTCACATAAGACATTTTCTGGACGTCACAATGACAATGTGTTATAGATGTTGCCTCATTGCAGTGTAATGCTATGTATTTGACTTGGATACGTTTTTCAGCGGTTAGCGTTAATGCATGACAAATTGGTCATAAATGATTGTTCCACAACCCAATAACCTAAAAAAAACACGAACAGACTGTCAGATCTAAAAGTTGGCCCACTTTGTCGCGGGCTGAGCTAATCCTAACATGGCACAGGAGGAAACAGATGGAGACTACAAAGACTTTGGTCACATTGCTCTCATATTCTAGTCATTGGTATTCCACACACTAACCACTGCACCACACAGCCCAGGGAGGGAAGGGGATGAAAATGGCTCACACCCTACTCCTATCCAGGGCCAACCGGTGTGAAGCTGAATGAGGTGATTCCTCTCCTGTCACTAGCTGCCATTACGGTCCAGGCTTTGTGTCTGCCCATCACATTACAAAGCAGCTGTGTGTCGCTGCCATGTCCTATAGTCTTATAAGCTGTAGACGTGTTGTAATGTATGTGGCTGGGAGGCTACAATGACAGTGCATTATGTATAAATAGAGGTTTGTGTTGTGGTGACATTCTTAGCTCAAATCAAATAAAATGTTATTGGTCCCATACATATGGTTAGCAGATGTTAATGAGTGTAGCGAAATGCTTGTGCGTCTAGTTCCGACTATGCAGTAATATCTAATAAGTAATCTAACAATTTCACAACAACAAAGGAATGAATAAGAATATGTACATATAAATATATGGATGAACGATGGCCGAACAGCATAGGCAAGATGCAGTAGATTATATGGAGTACAGTATATACATATGAGATGAGTAATGTAGGGTATGTAAAGATTATATAAAGTGGCATTGTTTAAAGTGACGAGTGACACATTAATTACATTTAAAAAATGTATTAGTAAAGTGGCTAGAGATTTGAGTCAGTGTCACGCCCTGACCGTAGATTGCTTTGTATGTTTCTATTTTTTGTTTGGTCAGGGTGTGATGTGGGCGGGTATTCTCTGTTTGTATGTCTAGGTTTTCTATTTCTATGTTTTGGCCGGGTATGGTTCTCAATCAGGGACAGCTGTCTTTCGTTGTCTCTGATTGAGAACCATACTTAGGTTGCCTATTTTCCCACTGTTAGTTGTGGTTGGTTATTTTCTGTTTAGTGTTGGTTGCACCTTGCAGAACTGTTTCGGGTAATCTTTTCTTATTTTGTATTCAGTGTTCAGTCAGTTAAGCTAATAAAGATGAACACGTACTCCACTGCATTTTGGTCCAATGACTCCTTCTTCCGACGAAACCCGTGACAGTCAGTATGTTGGCAGCAGCCACGCAATGTTAGTGATGGCTGTTTAACAGTCTGATGGCCTTGAGATAGTCTCTCGGTCCCAGCTTTGATGTACTTGTACTGACCTCACCTTCTGGATGATAGCGGACTGAACAGGCAGTGGCTCGGGTGGTTGTTGTCCTTGATCTTTTTGGCCTTCCTGTGACATCGGGTGGTGTAGGTGTCCTGGAGGGCAGGTAATTTGCCCCAGGCGATGCATTGTGCAGACCTCACTACCCTCTGTAGAGCCTTACGGTTGTGGGCGGAGCAGTTGCCATACCAGGCGGTGATACAGCCCGACAGGATGCTCTCGATTGTGCATCTGTAAAAGTTTGAGTGTTTTTGGTGACAAGCCAAATTTCTTCAGCCTCTTGAGGTTGAAGAGGCGCTGTTGCACCTTCTTCACCACGCTGTCTGTGTGGGTGGACCAATTCAGTTTGTCTGTGATGTGTACGCCGAGGAACTAAAAACTTTACACATTCTCAGCTACTGTCCCGTTGATGTGGATAGGGGGGTGCTCCCTCTGCTGTTTCCTGAAGTCCACGATCATCTCCTTTGTTTTTGTTGACGTTGAGTGTGAGGTTATTTTTCTTTTCCTGACACCACACTCTGAGGGCCCTCACCTCCTCCCTGTAGGCTGTCTCGTCGTTGTTGGTAATCAAGCCTACCACTGTAGTGTCGTCTGCAAACTTGATGATTGAGTTGGAGGCGTGCAAGGCCTCGCAGTCATGGGTGAACAGGGAGTACAGGAGAGGGCTGAGAACGCACCCTTGTGGGGCCCCAGTGTTGGGGATCAGCGGGGTGGAGATGTTGTTTCCTACCCCCACCACCTGGGGGCGGCCAGTCAGAAAGTCCAGGACCCAGTTGCATAGGGCAGGGATGAGACCCAGGGTCACTTCATGATGACGGAAGTGAGTACTACGGGGCGATAGTCGTTTAGCTCAGTTACCTTAGCTTTCTTTGGAACAGGAACAATGGTGGCCCTCTTGAAGCATGTGGGAACAGCAGACTGGGATAGGGATTGATTGAATATGCCCGTAAACACACCAGCTGGTCTGTGCATGCTCTGAGGACACGGCTAGGGATGCCGCCTGGGCCGGCAGCCTTGCGAGGGTTAACACGTTTAAATGTTTTACTCACGTTGGCTGAGGTGAAGGAGAGCCCGCAGGTTTTGGTAGCGGGCCATGTCGGTGGCACTGTATTATCCTCAAAGTGAGACAAACGACTTGTTTAGTTTGTCTGGGTTGCAGACATTGTCTGCGACGGGGCTGGTTTTCTTTTTGTAGTCCGTGATTGACTGTAGACCCTGCCACATACCTCTCGTTTCTGAGCTGTTGAATTGCGACTATACTTTGTCTCTATACTGATGCTTAGCTTGTTTGATTGCCTTGCGAAGGGAATAGCTACACTGTTTGTATTCGGTCATGTTTCTGGTCGCCTTGCCCTGATGGTTCGTGCTTTCAATCTTGTGTGAATGCTGCCATAAATCCACGGTTTCTGGTTGGGGAAGGTTTTAATATTCGCCGTGGGTACAACATCACCGATGCACTTGCTAATACACAATAGTGATTATAATCTAATTATAATTCTCTCTGTAGATAATGCGGTCGGAATTCTAGGTTAGATGAACAAAAGGACTTGAGTTTGTGTATGTTGTTATGATCACACCACTACTAATCACAAGGCATACACCCCCGTCCTTCTTCTTACCAGAGAGATGTTTGTTTCTGTTGGCGCGATGCGTCGAGAAATCAGGTGGCTGTACAGACTCTGACAACATATCCCGAGTGAGCCATGTTTCCGTGAAACAGAGAATGTTACAATCTCTGGAAGGCAAACCTTGCTCGGATTTCATCTACCTGGTTGTCAAGAGACTGGACATTGGCGAGTAGTATACATGGGAGCGGTGGGCGACGTGCCCGTCTACGGAGCCTGGCCAGAAGACGGCTCCGCCTGCCCCTTCTGTGGCGCCGTTGTTTTGGGTCGCTTGTTCCGATCCATTGTCCTGGGAGGTGGACCAAGCAGAGGATCCACTTCGGGAAAGTCGTATTCCTGGTCATAATGTTGGTAAGTTTACGTTGCTCTTATATCCAATAGTTCCTCCCGGCAAATGTAATAAGACTTAAGATTTTCTGGGGTAACAGTGTAAGAAATAATACATTAAAAAACCAAAATACTGTATAGTTTCCAAAAAACACAAAGCGAGGCGGTCATCTCTGTCGGCGCCCGGAGTTCTCAGGGTAAGGTGATGTGTTTCTGAGGAGACCTTTACTGCAAGCAATATGCTCATGTCCAAACCATTTCTGTCTCCATTGTATGTAACTTGAATAGTGTTTGGCCACAGTAACATTGACTGAGGTACAGTATGATACAATGGCTTTGGCTTCAACACCAGACACACATGCCACACCACACACACACACAAATGAAATGTTTACCCTGTTTTCTATACCCATACTAGTTCATCCGTTCCATACAGTAGCTCAGTAAGTCTTCACTATAATGAATCCGATCAGTTTAATAACCAGTGGCCAAGAGGGAAATCAATGGTCAAGCAGAGTCTCTTGTGGGTTACTGGTGGTCACAGGGGAGAGTATGTCAAGGCACAATGGAGGACAGATCAAGGGAACGGACTGAGGGTATTCCATGGTAGGGCGGCCCTATTGTCTTCTCAGGAATTCCACCTTCTCTGTGTTGCTTTCCCCCATCTGTCACACCTCTTTGAAGCAGAGGTGCAGTTTAAGGTGCATCTGTGTACAGCAGTGTAGCTCGGTGCAGTTTAAGATGAGGGGGATAAAATCCTGAGCATGGCCTTATTTATATTACAGCATATTAGATTACTGTCACATATTATAAATATTACATATTATATTTACCCAGTTCTATGTAACAACAATAGATGTAGGCTACTACATGATACTCACATTCTTCGTAAACCCAACTTGAGATTTCTATAACCTAGCCTATGAATGAAAGTTTACAACGTACAGTACCAGTCAAAGGTTTGGACACACCTACTCATTTAAGTTTTTCTTTATTCTTACTATTTTCTACATTCTAGAATAATAGTGAAGACATCAAAACTATTAAATAACACATATGGAAACATGTAGTAACCAAAAAAGTGTTAAACAAATCAAAATATATGTTATTTGAGATTCTTCAAAGTGGCCACCCTTGCATGATGATAGCTTTGGACTCTCTTGGCATTCTCTCAATCAACTTCTTGAGGTAGTCACCTGGAATGCATTTCAATTAACAGGTGCGCCTTGTTAAAAGTTAATTTGTGGCATTTCTTTCCTTCTTAATTGTTTTGGAGCCAATCAGTTGTGTTGTGACAAGGTAGAGTTGATATACAGAAGATAGGTATTTGGTAAAAGACCAAGTCCATATTATGGCAAGAACAGCTCAAATAAGAAAAGAGCAATGACTGTCCATCATTGCTTTAAGACATGAAGGTCAGTCAATCCGGAACATTTTAAGAACTTTGAAAGTTACTTTGAATGCAGTTGCAAAAACCATCAAGCACTATGATTAAGTTTGCAGACAACACAACAGTGGTAGGCCTGATCACCGACAACAACGAGTCAGCCTATAGGGAGGAGGTCAGAGACCTGGCCGGGTAGTGCCAGAATAACAACCTATCCCTCAACGCAACCAAGACTAAGGAGATGATTGTGGACTACAAGAATAGGAGGACCGAGCACACCCACATTCTCATCGACGGGGCTGTAGTGGCGCAGGTTGAGAGCTTCAAGTTCCTTGGTGTCCACATCACCAACAAACTATAATGGTCCAAACACACCAAGACAGTCGTAAAGAGAGTATGACAAAGCCTATTCCCCCTCAGGAAGATGAAAAGATTTGGCATGGGTCCTGGGATTCTCAAAAAGGTTCTACAGCTGCAACATCGAGCGCATCCTGACTGGTTGCGTCACTGCCTGGTACGGAAATTGCTCGGCCTCTGACCGCAAGGCACTACAGAGGGTAGTGCGTAAGGCCCAGTACATCACTGGGGCTAAGCTGCCTGCCATCCAGGACCTCTACAACAGTCGGTGTCAGAGGAAGGCCTAAAAAGTGTCAAAGACCCCAGCCACCCCAGGTATAGACTGTTCTCTCTACTACCGCATCTCAACAGTTTTTACCCCGAAGCCATAAGACTCCTGAACAGGTAATCAAATGGCTACCCAGACTATTTGAATTGTGTGCCCCCCCCCAACCATATCTACAGGTACATGCTACCTCAATCAGCCTGACTCACCGATGTCTGTATGTAGCCTCGCTACTTTTATAGCATCACTACTGTATATAGTCTCGCTACTGTTTTTGACTGTCTTTTTACTGTTTTAATTACTTTACTTACCTGTTGGTCACCTAATACCTTTTTTTGCACTATTGGTTAGAGCCTGTAAGTAAGCATTTCACTATTGTATTCGGGGTACGTGACAAATAAACTTTGATTTGATGAAACTGGCTCTCATTTGGACTGCCACATGAAAGGAAGACCCAGAGTTACCCCTGCTGCACCTCCGATTGCAGCCCAAATAAATGGTTCACAGAGTTCAAGTAACAGACACATCTCATCATTAGCTGTTCAGAGGAGACTGCGTGAATCAGGCCTTCATGGTCGAATTGCTGCAAAGAAACCACTACTTAAGTACACCAATAAGAATAAGAGACTTTCTTGTGCCAAGAAACACGAGCAATGGACATTAGACCGATGGAAATCTGTCCTTTGGTCTGATGAGTCCTGATGAATCTTTGTGAGACGCAGAGTAGGTGAACGGATGATCTCCGCATGTGTGGTTCCCACCGTGAAGCATAGAGGAGAAGGTGTGATGGTGTGGGGGTGTATTGCTGGTGACACATGTCAGTGATGTATTTGAAATTCATGGTACCCAACCAGCATGGCTACCACAGCATTATGCAGTGATACGCCATCCCATCTGGTTTGCACTTAGTGGGACTATCATTTGTTTTTCAACAGGACAATGAAGCAACACACCTCCAGGCTGTGTAAGGGCTATTTGACCAAGAAGGAGAGTGATGGAGTGCTGCATCAGATGACCCGGTCTCTACTATCACTCGATCTCAACCCAATTGAGATGCTTTGGGATGAGTTGGACCGCAGAATGAAGGAAAAGCAGTCAACAAGTTCTGAGCATATGTGGGAACTCCTTCAAGACTGTTGGAAAAGCATTCCAGGTGAAGCTGGTTGAGAGAATGATTCCATGTGTTTTTTCATAGTTTTGATGTCTTCACTAATATTCTACAATATTGAAAATAGTCAAAATAAAGAAAAACCCTGGAATGAGTAGGTGTGTCCAAACTTTTGACTGGCTCTGTAGGTGCACACAGAGAGAGAAATTGGAAGTGACAGACAGTGACCCATGGTCAGACAGCATCTACTGATCTAGGGTGTAATCATTAGTCCAACAGTTTGCAAACTGTTTCTATTGGACAAATTCAGGTAATGCATGTTTATCTCGTTTCGTTCTGTTTCTGCCTGATCATGCGTAAGCACAGTTCACTTTCATAGCAGCCACGTTGTATTCCTTCTCACATGTACTGTATGCGCTCTCCTCCTCTCACCTTTTCCCTATGTAACCAGGTGAAAAATAAAAATCTAAGCCAAACCATATCATAAATCCTCTTAAGGAAGCTGCGAATTTTCGCAGCTTTTTGTTAAAAATCGTGCAACATTTCAAAGTCCTGCTACTAATTTTTGGAATATAGTATATGCAAATGATAAGTATGCTTGTATAGAAAACACTCTGAAGTCTCTAAAACTGGTTAAATCGTGTCTGTTGCTATAACACAACTTGTTTAGCAGTAAAAATCCCTCGAAAAACTGTTCTCCAAAAACACAAAAAATATATTACTCCGCCAGTCAATGTATTGTTGAAGACGAACGCAAATACATGAAGCAGTAATGTAAATGCCTACAGCTTCCACACGATGTCGCCAGTTTGTCAACAGGAAGTTATTAAAATGGGAAAGATGGCCGTTGATTTCCAGACTAGCTGCTATCGAATACAAATCGCCCCGTGATGAATTGTATAGCTAATACCTAAAGTTGGTTTAGAAAGTAGTTTGAAGTGTTTTGTAAAAGTATATAGGCACCTTTTGTCATTTTAAAAAGTGACGTTGCGTCTTGGAAAACGGAATATTCCTGGATCAGACCGGTCTTCAGAAAATGACATTTTGGCTATACAATGACGGATTTAATCGGGAAAAAGACCCAACTGGGATGTTTATGGGATATATAGGAGTGCCAAGAAAGAAACTCGTCAACGGTAATGAATGTTTTATATTTTATTTCAGCGATTTGGGTAGCGCCGGGTAACGCAAAATCTGACGTTTTAAGTAGCGTTGCAGTACTTTGGGGGGTGTATGCTATCAGATAATAGCTTCTCATGCTTTCGCCGAAAAGCATTTTACAAATCTGACTCGGTAGCTAGATTCACAACGAGTGTAGCTTTAATTCAGTACATTGTATGTGCATTTTAATGAAAGTTTGAGTTTTATCAAAAACTATACGTGGCGCACTTGAAATTTCCGCTGATTGATGTTCCCACCTCGGAACCACGGCCCTAACAAAATAACCTCTACACACAACCTACATCGTTGTCACCGTATTAGCTAAAGTAATGTCATAGTCAACATAGCTAACAGAACTAACATATTAGTAAACCCGCTACAATCATGCATTAACGTTAGTCAGTAAGCAGTTTAGCACTTACACCGGTGGGCCCCGGTGTCAATACATGAGTCAAACCAAAAGCTTACCTTGACTTGGAAGAGTTCCAGTGTTGTCATAGCTAAACTAGTGAGCTGCATTTACTAGCTAAGTGAAACTGAATGTGAAAAACTTCCACGTGATTCCACTTGATCTTGCAATTCCACATATAAAAGTGAGATTTTTTTCCAAGTGTTTTTGTAAGGGTTAGAACAAATATCTAAGAGGGTCGATAGAGCAGAGGTGGTCCACTGCCTTTACAGCCTTTACAGAATTAATATTTTCTTCTTGTATCACCAGTCTTCATAAACGCAATAGAAGAAAACAGACAATGGAACATAATCTGACTTTACTAACACCAAATTGTATCTGAGTAGAACAGTAAACCCTGGTATTATTTGTCTAGAGTTGATGTTTTTTTGTTGTTGGATGCAATAACTGTGAACTGGCCTGGGCTTGAAAATTAAATCCAGATCATTATGCAAATCACCCTCAATTGAGGGGTCGGTAGAGTTCAGTATATTATAGGCTAGCAGTAATACAATCACCAAAGACTCATAGCTTTTGATCCACAACATCAATTTCTCTGTGCATGTTATCAGCACAGATCAGAACAAATATCTTGATGCAGAAGCTACAGTAATTGTAAACCACCCACTGATCATCCCAGGATGTTTTACAGGCTAATTGTCAGTGGCGTCATGCCCATAGGGGGCACAAAGGCACTTGCTCCCTGTAACGGCTTTCATTCATCTTTCATCTTTATTATAAGGAACTGAACACAAATAAAAAAAGGAAAACCCGAAACAATCCTGCAAGGTGAAACAAAGACTAAACAGAAATACAACTACCCACCTCTAAAAGTGGAAAAACTTGTCTCTGATTCCCAATCAGAGACAACGATAGACAGCTGTCCATGATTGAGAACCATACCCGGCCGAAACATAGAAATACAAAAACCTAGACATACAAACACAGAATGCCCACCAACATCACACTCTGACAAAACAAAAATAGAAACATACAAAGAAATCTACGGTCAGGGCAGACTCCGGTGCAGACTCCGGCCGCAAAGCCTGAACCTATAGGGGAGTGTCTGGGTGGGCATTACTCTGTGGTGGCGGTTCTAGTGAGGGACGTGGACCCCGCTCCACTTCTGGCTCGGCCCACTTCGGTAATGCATGTAGAGCGGGAACCCTCATCGCCGACCCCGGACTGGAGGACGCCACTGGACTGATGGTTCGAGTCTGGAGTGAGTGGCGCCTCTGGATTGAAGGGCGCCTCTAGCGCCTCTGGACTGAAGAGCGCCTCCGGACTGAAGAGCGCCTCCGGACTGAAGAGCGCCTCCGGACTGAAGAGCGCCTCCGGACTGAAGAGCGCCTCCGGACTGAAGAGCGCCTCCGGACTGAAGAGCGCCTCCGGACTGAAGAACGCCTCTGGACTGAAGAGCGCCTCCGGACTGAAGAGCGCCTCCGGATTGAAGAGCGCCTCCGGATTGAAGAGCGCCTCCGGATTGAAGAGCGCCTCCGGACTGAAGAACGCCTCTGGACTGAAGTGCGCCTCTGGATTGAAGAGTGCCTCTGGACTGGAGGGAGACTCTGGAAGCTCCGGACTGGAAGGAGACTCTTATCAAGACTCTTTTAATAATGTTCTGTGGACAGATGAGTCAAAAGTATAACTTTTTTGATGCCATGGGTCCCATTATGCTTGGCGAAAACCAATCACTGCATTCCACAGTAAGAATCTCATACCAACAGTCAAGCATGGTGGAGGTAGTGTGATGGTTTGGGCATGCTTTGCTGCCTCAGGACCTGGACGACTTGCCTGAATAGAAGGAACCATGAATTCTGCTCTGTATCAGAGAATTCTACAGGAGAATGTCAGGCCATCCGTTTGTGAGCTGAAGCTGAAGCATAGCTGCAAGAATCTTGACTCGAACCAAAAAATGTGATCATATTACTCTAATCTGGTGGTCCCAGCGCGTACGACCCACGTGGAGTTCCAGGTCTCCGGTAGCCTCTGGAACTGCCGATCTGCGGCCAACAAGGCAGAGTTCATCTCAGCCTATGCCTCCCTCCAGTCCCTCGACTTCTTGGCACTGACGGAAACATGGATCACCACAGATAACACTGCTACTCCTACTGCTCTCTCCTCGTCCGCCCACGTGTTCTCACACACCCCGAGAGCTTCTGGTCAGCGGGGTGGTGGCACCGGGATCCTCATCCAAGTGGTCTTTCTCTCTTTCTCCCCTTACCCATCTGTCTATCGCCTCCTTTGAATTCCATGCTGTCACAGTTACCAGCCCTTTCAAGCTTAACATCCTTATCATTTATCGCCCTCCAGGTTCCCTTGGAGAGTTCATCAATGAGCTTGATGCCTTGATAAGCTCCTTTCCTGAGGACGGCTCACCTCTCACAGTTCTGGGCGACTTTAACCTCCCCACGTCTACCTTTGACTCATTCCTCTCTGCCTCCTTCTTTCCACTCCTCTCCTCTTTTGACCTCACCCTCTCACCTTCCCCCTACTCACAAGGCAGGCAATACGCTTGACCTCATCTTTACTAGATGCTGTTCTTCCACTAACCTCATTGCAACTCCCTCCAAGTCTCCGACCACTACCTTGTATCCTTTTCCCTCTCGCTCTCATCCAACACTTCCCACGCTGCCCCTACTCGGATGGTATCGCGCCGTCCCAACCTTCGCTCTCTCTCCCCCGCTACTCTCTCCTCTTCCATCCTATCATCTCTTCCCTCTGCTCAAACCTTCTCCAACCTATCTCCTGATTCTGCCTCCTCAACCCTCCTCTCCTCCCTTTCTGCATCCTTTGACTCTCTATGTCCCCTATCCTCCAGGCCGGCTCGGTCCTCCCCTCCCGCTCCATGGCTCGACGACTCATTGCGAGCTCACAGAACAGGGCTCCGGGCAGCCGAGCGGAAATGGAGGAAAACTCGCCTCCCCTGCGGACCTGGCATCCTTTCACTCCCTCCTTTCTACATTTTCCTCCTCTGTCTCTGCTGCTAAAGCCACTTTCTACCATTCTAAATTCCAAGCATCTGCCTCTAACCCTAGGAAGCTCTTTGCCACCTTCTCCTCCCTCCTGAATCCCCCCTCCTCCCTCTCTGCAGATGACTTCGTCAACCATTTTGAAAAGAAGGTCGACGACATCCGATCCTCGTTTGCTAAGTCAAACGACACCGCTGGTTTTGCTCACACTGCCCTACCCTATGCTCTGACCTCTTTCTCCCTCTCTCTCCAGATGAAATCTCGCGTCTTGTGACGGCCGGCCGCCCAACAACCTGCCCGCTTGACCCTATCCCCTCCTCTCTTCTCCAGACCATTTCCGGAGACCTTCTCCCTTACCTCACCTCGCTCATCAACTCATCCCTGACCGCTGGCTACGTCCCTTCCGTCTTCAAGAGAGCGAGAGTTGCACCCCTTCTGAAAAAACCTACACTCGATCCCTCCGACGTCAACAACTACAGACCAGTATCCCTTCTCTCTTTTCTCTCCAAAACTCTTGAGCGTGCCGTCCTTGGCCAGCTCTACCGCTATCTCTCTCAGAATGACCTTCTTGATCCAAATCAGTCAGGTTTCAAGACTAGTCATTCAACTGAGACTGCTCTTCTCTGTATCACGGAGGCGCTCCGCACTGCTAAAGCTAACTCTCTCTCCTCTGCTCTCATCCTTCTAGACCTATCGGCTGCCTTCGATACTGTGAACCATCAGATCCTCCTCTCCACCCTCTCCGAGTTGGGCATCTCCGGCGCGGCCCACGCTTGGATTGCGTCCTACCTGACAGGTCGCTCCTACCAGGTGGCGTGGCGAGAATCTGTCTCCTCACCACGCGCTCTCACCACTGGTGTCCCCAGGGCTCTGTTCTAGGCCCTCTCTTATTCTCGCTATACACCAAGTCACTTGGCTCTGTCATAACCTCACATGGTCTCTCCTATCATTGCTATGCAGACGACACACAATTAATCTTCTCCTTTCCCCCTTCTGATGACCAGGTGGCGAATCGCATCTCTGCATGTCTGGCAGACATATCAGTGTGGATGACGGATCACCACCTCAAGCTGAACCTCAGCAAGATGGAGCTCCTCTTCCTCCCGGGGGAAGGACTGCCCGTTCCATGATCTCGCCATCACGGTTGACAACTCCATTGTGTCCTCCTCCCAGAGCGCTAAGAACCGTGGCGTGATCCTGGACAACACCCTGACGTTCTCAACTAACATCAAGGCGGTGTCCCGTTCCTGTAGGTTCATGCTCTACAACATCCGCAGAGTACGACCCTGCCTCACACAGGAAGCGGCGCAGGTCCTAATCCAGGCACTTGTCATCTCCCGTCTTGATTACTGCAACTCGCTGTTGGCTGGGCTCCCTGCCTGTGCCATTAAACCCCTACAACTCATCCAGAACGCCGCAGCCCGTCTGGTGTTCAACCTTCCCAAGTTCTCTCACGTCACCCCGCTCCTCCGCTCTCTCCACTGGCTTCCAGTTGAAGCTCGCATCCGCTACAAGACCATGGTGCTTGCCTACGGAGCTGTGAGGGGAACGGCACCTCAGTACCTCCAGGCTCTGATCAGGCCCTACACCCAAACAAGGGCACTGCGTTCATCCACCTCTGGCCTGCTCGCCTCCCTACCACTGAGGAAGTACAGTTCCCGCTCAGCCCAGTCAAAACTGTTCGCTGCTCTGGCCCCCAATGGTGGAACAAACTCCCTCACGACGCCAGGACAGCGGAGTCAATCACCACCTTCCGGAGACACCTGAAACCCCACCTCTTCAAGGAATACCTAGGATAGGGTAAGTAATCCTTCTCACCCCCCCTAAAAAGATTTAGATGCACTATTGTAAAGTGGCTGTTCCACTGGATGTCTTAAGGTGTATGCACCAATTTGTAAGTCGCTCTGGATAAGAGCGTCTGCTAAATGACTTAAATGTAATGTAAATGTCTAGTGCTAGCTTCCCTACACTGGCTTCTTGTTAATGCAAGGGCTGATTTCAAGGTTTTACTGCTAACCTACAAAGCATTATATGGGCTTATTCCTATACCTATATTTCCGATTTGGTCCTGCCAAACATACCTACATGTACGCAACAGTCACAAGACGCAGGCCTCCTAATTGTCCCTAGAATTTCTAAGCAAACAGCTGGAGGCAGGGCTTTCTCCTATAGAGCTCAATTTTTATGGAATGGTCTGCCCATGTGAGAGACACAGACTCGGTCTCAACCTTAAGTCTTTATTGAAGACTCATCTCTTCAGTAGGTCCTATGATTGAGTGTAGTCTGGCCCAGGAGTGTGAAGGTGAACGGAAAGGCACTGGAGCAACAAACCGCCCTTGCTGTCTCTGCCTGGCCGGTTCCCCTCTCTCCACTGGGATTCTCTGCCTCTAACCCTATTACAGGGGCTGAGTCACTGGCTTACTGGTGCTCTTCCATGCCGTCGCTGGGAGGGGTGCGTCACTTGAGTGGGTTGAGTCACTGACGTGGTCTTCCTGTCTGGGTTGGCGCCCCCCCTTGGGTTGTGCCATGGTGGAGATCTTTGTGGGCTATACTCAGACTTGTCTCAGGATGGTAAGTTGGTGGTTGAAGATATCCCTCTAGTGGTGTGGGGGCTGTGCTTTGGCAAAGTGGGTGGGGTTATATCCTGCCTGTTTGGCCCTGTCCGGGGGTATCATCGGATGGGGCCACAGTGTCTCCTGACCCCTCCTGTCTCAGCCTCCAGTATTTATTCTGCAGTAGTTTATGTGTCGGGGGGCTAGGGTCAGTCTGTTATATCTGGAGTATTTATCCTGTCTTATCCAGTGTCCTGTGTGAATTTAAGTATGCTCTCCCTAATTCTCTCTCTCTCTCTCTCTCTCTCTCTCTCTCTCTCTCTCTCTCTCTCTCTCTCTCTCTCTCTCTCTCGGAGGACCTGAGCACTAGGACCATGCCTCAGGACTACCTGGCATGATGACTCCTTGCTGTCCCCAGTCCATATGGCCGTGCTGCTGCTCCAGTTTGAACTGTTCTGCCTGCGGCTATGGAACCCTGACCTGTTCACCGGACGTGGTACCTCTACAGACAACTCTAGAGACAGCAGGAGCGGTAGAGATACTCTCAATGATCGGCTATGAAAAGCCAACTGACATTTACTCCCGAGGTGCTGACCTGTTGCACCCTCGACAACTACTGTGATTATTATTATTTGACCATCCTGTTTCATTTATGAATATTTGAACATATTGGCCATGTTCTGTTATAATCTCCACCTGGCACAGCCAGAAGAGGACTGGCCTTCCCTTCCCTCTCTAGGTTTCTTCCTAGATTTTGGCCTTTCTAGGGAGTTATTCCTAGCCACCGTGCTTCTACACCTGCATTGCTTGCTGTTTGGGGTTTTAGGCTGGGTTTCTGTACAGCACTTTGAGATATCAGCTGATGTAAGAAGGGCTATATAAATACATTTGATTTGATTTGATTTGAGCTGGGTCATGCAGCAAGACAATGATCCAAAAACCACAGTCAAGTCTACATTAAAATGGCTAAAAAGCAACACATTTGAGTCAAAGTCCAGATGTTGAGATGTTGTGGCAGGACTTGAAACTAGTAGTTCATGCTAGTTCATGCCCACTGGCTCCAGATCATCTATAAGTCTATGCTTGGTAAAGCTCCGCCTTATCTCAGTTCACTGGTCATGATAACACCCACCCGTAGCACATCTTCCAGCAGGTATATCTCACTGATCATCCCCAAAGCCAACACCTCATTTGGCCGCCTTTCCTTCCAGGTCTCTGCTGCCAGTGACTGGAACGAATTGCAAAAATCGCTGAAGTTGGAGACTTTTATTTCCCTCACCAACTTTAAACATCAACTATCTGAGCAGCTAACCGATCGCTGCAGCTGTACATAGTCCATCTGTAAATAGCCCACCCAATCTATATACCTCAACCCCATACTGTTTTTATTTTATTTACTTTTCTGCTCTTTTGAACACCAGTATCTCTACTTGCACATCATCATCTGCTCATTTATCACTCCAGTGATAATCTGCTAAATTGTAACTATTTGACTACCTCTTCATGCCTTTTGCACACACTGTATATAGACTTGATTTTTTTCTACTGTATCATTGATTTGTTTTGTGTTATTGTTTATTGTTTACTCCATGTGTAACTCTGTGTTGTTGTCTGTGTCACACTGCTTTGCTTTATCTTGGCCAGGTCATAGTTGCAAATGAGAACTTGTTCTCAACTAGCCTTCCTGGTTAAATAAAGGTGAATTAAAAATAAATCAATAAATAAAAAAACGCAAATGTTGTTCAGTTAAATTTCTGCATGAAGAGTGGGCTAAAATTCCACCACCGCGACGTGAGAGTCTGATCAACAATTACAGGAATAGTTTGGTTGGAGTCATTGCAGCTAAAGGTGCCACAACCAGTTATTGAGTGTAAGGGGGCAATTACTTTTCCAAAAAGGGGCATTGGGTGTTACATAACTTTGGATGTTGCATAACTTTTTTATTTAAAAATAAATTTAATTAGTGTGTAATTGTTGTGTTATTTGTTCACTCAGGGTCCCTTTGTCACGCCCTGGTCGAAGTATTTTGTGTTTTTCTTCATGTATTTGGTCAGGCCAGGGTGTGACATGGGTTTTTGTATGTGGTGTGTAGCTTAGTGGGGTTGTAGCTTAGTGGGGTGTTCTAGGAAAGTCTATGGCTGTCTGAAGTGGTTCTCAATCAGAGGCAGGTGTTTATCGTTGTCTCTGATTGGGAACCATATTTAGGCAGCCATATTCTTTGGTTGTATTGTGGGTGATTGTCCTGAGTGTCTTGATGTCCTTGTTCGATGTTAGTTGACACATGTATAGGCGGTTTTCGTTTAGTTTATTGTTTTGTAGTGTTCGTGTTTAGTCGTGTTTACGTTTGTTTAAATAAACATGGATCGCAATCGACACGCTGCAGTTTGGTCCGACTCTCCTTCACCATATGAAAACCGTGACAGAATCACCCACCACAAACGGACCAAGCAGCGTGTCAACAGGCAGGAGCCACAGGAGAGGCAACAGAGGCAGCAGCAGCAGGAGCAGCAGCAGCTGCAGTGGGAGAGGCTGCACTACCTGGAGAAATGGACATGGGAGGATGAACTGGACGGTAAAGGACCCTGGGCTCAGCCAGGAGAATATTGCCGCCCCAAGGCCGAGCTGGAGGCAGCAAAAGCAGAGAGGCGGAATTATGAGGAACTAGCACGGCAGAGCGGATGGAAGCCCGAGAGTCAGCCCCAAAAATATTTGGGGGGGTGGCTCACAGGGAGTATGGCTACGCCAGGTAGGAGACCTGAGACAACTTCCTGTGGTTACCGGGGGGCTGGAGAGACCGGGCAGGCACCGTGCTATGCTGTGGAGCGCACGGTGTCCCCAGTGCGGGTGCACAGCCCGGTGCGGTACATTCCAGCTCCGCGTATCGGCCGGGCTAGAGTGGGCATCGAGCCAAGTGCCATGAAGCCGGCTCTACGCATCTGGTCTCCAGTGCGTCTCCTTTGGCCGGCTTACAGGGCACCAGCCTTGCGCACGGTGTCCCCGGTTCGCCTGCATAGCCCAGTGCGGGCTATTCCACCTCGCCGCACTGGCAGGGCGACCGGGACCATTCAACCGGGTAGGGTTGGGCAGGCTCGGTGCTCAAGAGCTCCAGTGCGCCTGCACGGCCCGGTCTATCCGTCACCACCTCCACGCACCAGCCCTCCGGTGGCAGCCCCCCGCACCAGGCTGTCTCTCCGGCTCATCCTTACAGGGGCTCCCGCCTGTCCGGTGCTGCTGCCGGAGTCTCCGGCGCTGCTGCCGGAGTCTCCCGCCTGTCCAGCGCTGCTGCCGGAGTCTCCTGCGCTGTCGGAGTCTCCCGCCTCTCCAGTGCTTTCGGAGCCTTTCTCCTCTCCTGCGCTACCGGAGTCAGCCTGCATGGAGCAGTCAGAGCTGTCAGCCTGCATGGAGCAGTCAGAGCTGTCAGCCTGCATGGAGCAGTCAGAGCTGTCAGCCTGCATGAAGCAGCCAGAGCTGCCAGTCTGCAAGGAGCTGCCAGTCTGCAAGGAGCTGCCAGTCTGCAAGGAGCTGCCAGTCTGCAAGGAGCTGCCAGTCAGCCGGGATCTGCCAGAACTGCCAGTCAACCAGGCTCTTCCAGATCTGCCAGTCAGCCAGGCTCTTCCAGATCTGCCAGGCTCTTCCAGATCTGTCAGTCAGCCAGGCTCTTCCAGATCTGTCAGTCAGCCACGCTCTTCCAGATCTGTCAGTCAACCAGGCTCTTCCAGATCTGCCAGTCAGCCAGAATCTTCCAGATCTGCCAGTCAACCAGGCTCTTCCAGAGCTGCCAGTCAGCCAGACTTCCAGATCTGCCAGTCAGCCGGGATCTGTCAGTCGGCCAGGATCCGCCAGTCAGCCAGGATCTGGTAAATCCATCAACCTGCCTGAGCTTCCTCTTACTCCTGAGCTTCCTCTTACTCCTGAGCTTCCTTTCGCTCCCGAGCTTCCTTTCGCTCCCGAGCTTCCTTTCGCTCCCGAGCTTCACCTCAGTCCCGATCTGCTCCTCAGTCTAGTGGGGTTCTGGGTGAGGACTACTAGGCCATGGTTGGCGGCGAGGTTGGACTATCCAGGGACGCAAGGAGAGGGGACTAAGACATTAACTGAGTGGGGTCCACGTCCCGCGCCGGAGACGCCACCATGGACAGACGCCCACCCGGACCCTCCCTATTGATTTGAGGTGCGTTCGGGAGTCCGCACCTTAGGGGGGGGGGGGGTTCTGTCACGCCCTGGTCGAAGTATTTTGTGTTTTTCTTCATGTAATTGGTCAGGCCAGGGTGTGACATGGGTTTTTGTATGTGGTGTGTAGCTTAGTGGGGTTGTAGCTTAGTGGGGTGTTCTAGGAAAGTCTATGGCTGTCTGAAGTGGTTCTCAATCAGAGGCAGGTGTTTATCGTTGTCTCTGATTGGGAACCATATTTAGGCAGCCATATTCTTTGAGTGTTTTGTGGGTGATTGTCCTTAGTGTCCTTGTTCCTGTCTCTGTGTTAGTTTACACTAGTATAGGCTGTTTCGGTTTTCTTTACGTTCTTAGTTTAGTAGTGTTTATAATTGATTCGTGTTTTACGTTTTGTTAATTAAACATGGATCGCAATCTACACGCTGCATTTTGGTCCGACTCTCCTTCACCACATGAAAACCGTTACAGCATAGTAATTTAAGTAGCCTATTGATTATTTCCTGATGAGTAAATACAGCTAAAATGTTTTGTTTCTCTGTAATACTAGCCACCAATTCATAGATTGTGAATTCAAGTTCACTGTTGTCACACCCTGACCATAGTTTGCTTTGTATGTTTCTATGTTTTGGTTGGTCAGGGTGTGATCTGAGTGGGCATTCTATGTTGGATGTCTTGTTTGTCTATTTCTATGTCTGGCCTGATATGGTTCTCATTGGCAGGTGTTAGTCATTGTCTCTGATTGGGAACCATATTTAGGTAGCCTGGGTTTCACTGTGTTTGTGGGTGATTGTTCCTGTCTTTGTGTTTGCACCAGATGGGACTGTTTTAGGTTTTCTCACGTTTGTTGTTTTTGTTAGTTATCTAATGTGTAGTTTATTTATAAATTAAAGTATATGAATAACCACCACGCTGCATTTTGTTCCGCCTCTACTTCACCTAAAGAAAGCCGTTACAACTGTCTATGAATTCAGAGACATTTTCCCCTGTGTAATTCATAGACAGAGCTACACTGTAAAGTGTTTCCCTGTACATTCACAACATTATACTGGCACCAGAGTTGCCAGCTTAATACTGTTATTTTGCTTTACAGCATAGATGCTGTAATATATTTTACAGTACTATTTTCCTTACTGTAAAGATATATTACACCATCCTTGCTGTAAATGTATATGGATGTTGTAACTCTTTTTAAGTAAACTTTGACAAAACTATGATACTATATACCAGTGAGACAGTTGTACATAAAAGGCTTAAAAGTTCTTAAAATAATCAATGTGCATAATTTATTAAAATTACAATTGAACAGGTAAAGAGGTATGCTTAGATAATCTATGCAGAAAACATGTTTATTATATATATATATTTTTACATAGGCTTAATGATTATGGCTCTAGATTGCAGGAAAAAAGCTGATTCAGGTGTTTGAAAAATGCTAAATTCTTCAACTCCCAGAGTGGCCCAGTACCCCACCGTCCATCCTCACTAAAATAATGGTGCATGATGCCCCTGCTAAGCGTATACTGTAAGCTTTAAATTATACCCGCCTTGTTGTTTCCCTATTGTAGATGTTGTCATGGTCGTAATGCATCAGCAGACTCTTCCACCCCCAACTACACCCCCCACCCTTCCCATTCTTCCAGGGCTCTGTTGCCAAGGTCAACCCCCCCCTCCCCATCACATTCTCAGCCTGCACAGGGGCGAATGCTCTCTCTCCATTTCTCTCCTTCTCTTTCTCCCTTTCTCCATCTCATCATCCCTCTCTTTCTCCTTCTGCCTCTCTCTCTCTTCTTCTCTCTGTCTCTCTCTCCTCCTCCCTCTCTTCAAGGCTGTGTGCTTCAGTCTCTAGTAAGAGCCCTGCCACTGGGCAGCGAGGCACGGTCACAGAAATGTACTGTGATGAATGGGATCAGATAAAGGAGGGAGCTGCTGAAAGAGAGCGGGGGCCGAGGAGGGAGCTGCTGAAAGAGAGCGGGGGCCGAGGAGGGAGTGGAGGACAGAGACTGAGCAGGAGGAGCAGGGTGGTGTCAAGAGGGTAGAGCTTACTGTATACTTCCCAGTCTATACAGTTTGTCCATACAGTGCCTTCAGAAAGTATTCACACCCCTTTACTTTTTCCTAATTTTGTTGTGTTAGTCTGAATTTAAAATAGATTCAATTTAGATTTTTTTTTGTCATTTGCCTATACAAAATACCCCATAATGCCAAAGTGGAATTATGTTTTTCAAAATTTTTACAAAGGAATTAAAAATGAAAAGCTGATATGTCTTCAGTCAATAAGTATTCAACCCCTTTGTTATGGCAAGCCTAAATACGTTCAGGAGTAAACATTTATTTAACAAGTCACATAAGTGTGCAATAATAGTGTTTTAAAAAATCCCTCAGTTGAGCAGTGAATTTCAAAACACAGATTCAACCACAAAGACCAGGGAGGTTTTCCAATGCCTGGCAAAGAAGGGCACCCTTTGGTAGATGGGTAAAAAAAAAAAAACTTTGAATATCCCTTTGAGCATGGTGAAGATATGACTTACACTTTGGATGGTGTATCAATACACCCAGTCACTACAAAGATACAGGCGTTCTTCATAACTCAGTTGACAGAGAGGAAGGAAACCACTCAGGGATTTTACAATGAGGCCAATGGTGACATTAAAACATTAAGAACGTTTAATGGCTGTGATAGGAGACAACTGAATATAAATCATCAACATTGTAGTTACTCCACAATACTAACCTAATTGACGGAGTGAAAAGAAGGAAGCCTGTACAGAATCAAAATATTCTAAAATATGCATCCTGTTTGCAACAAGGCACTAAAGTAACACTGCAAAAAATGTTGCAAAACAATGTTATTTTTGTCCTGAACACAAATCAACACATTACTGAGTACCACTCCAACCATATTTTCAAGCATAGTGGTGGCTGTATTGTTATGGGTATGCTTGTCATTGTTGGGGAGGTTTTCACACTTGACTGGAGTTGCTTACCAAGAAGACAGTGAATGTCCTTTGTGACAGAGCTACCGTTTTGACTGAAAGCTACTTCAAAATCTATGGCAAGACCTAAAAATGGTTGTCTAGCAATGATCAACAACTCATTTGACAGAATTTTAAGAATTTTGAAAAGAATAATGGGCAAGTGTTGCACAATCCAGGTGTGGAAAGCTCTTAGAGACTTACCCAGAAAGATACAGCTGTAATCACCTCCAAAGGTGCTACTACAAAGTATTGACTTGGGTTTGAATACTTATGTGAATGAAATATTTCTGTATTATTCTTTTTTTTTTATGAATTAAAAAAACAACATGTTATTACTTTGTCATTATGTGGTATTGTGTGCAGATGGGTGAGATTTTTTAATTTAATTTGAATTCAATCTGTAACTGTATATTTTGAGAAATACTGTACCAAACAGCTTATCTTGGATTCATTCTGACTATTTTGAGGAAGTGTTTCTGGCTATGTTGATGCTACGGTGGCTCAAGAGGGACACACAACTGTAATGATTGCCGCTTTTCAAGCGAAAGTCTTTATGGAGTATGCGAACACAGACGTTTGCTTCGCCTAGTCGAGTTCTGCTAGGAGCCAACCGATGTATGTGGACGGCCTATGAAGAAAAGGGGACAGAGTGAGAGAGGAGGAAAAGATGAGAAAGGAAAGAGTGAGGAAGAGCCAGACTGTGAGAGGAAGAATAGGTCAAAGCGAGAGGGAGTAGAGGGAAGGGTCATATCATAGAAGGGAGTGGAACGGCTTGAGTGTGCAGAGAGGCAGATAAAGACAGAAACAGCAACATCCATTGAGGGAAGGAATCGAAGTAGAGATGAGGAGAGGAGTTGAAGAAAGAGAATAGGAGATCACTGCAAAGCAGAGGGACAGAAGTACAGCGAGAGTGAGTGAGCGAGGGGGAAGGAGGTGGCAGAGAGAGAGAAGAAAATGGGAGTGAGCTTTAATGTAAACCTTCTGTCTTGACAAGTTCTATATTTCGCCCTGTCGTGTAAATGTATTTTCTTTCTTACTGTCTCTGTCTCTCTCTGGTGTTGTGCATGCACAGTGAACACACAGGCACCCTGAGACTTGAGAGCTCAAATAAATCACCCAGTGCAATCAAACATCCAGGAAAGGCAACCTCTGAGCAGAGGATGAAATAAACACAGCCTGTCTGTCAGTCTCTCTGCCTCCTGGAGGCCAGGATTATGACACAGATTAAGTAGGATGGCAGGACATGGACCTGACCTCTCATCATTTACACTTCTAGATTGATTTTCCACCAAATTAATTTTGTATTAATGCCATGTTAGCGAATTTCCCTCTGCCTGTGGCACAGAGCTGGGGAGGGTATAGTGGGTGGGCAGGGTGTGCCAGGAGCTCTGACGTGCTGGGGAGGGTACAGTGGGTGGGCAGGGTGTGCCAGGAGCTCTGATGTGCTGGGGAGGGTACAGTGGGTGGGCAAGGTGTGCCAGGAGCTCTGACGTGCTGGCATTATAGAGAAAGAGAGACAGACAGGGAGAATGGAGGGAGGGAGAGGGAGAGTCAAAGAATAAAGATTATTTTGAATGAAAGTACTTAAAAAATATAGGGAGAGAGAAGGAGAGAGGTAGAGTGAATTGAATGAGAGAGGGAGAGAAGAGGAGGAAATCTGTCACTCTCTTTGCTGTTCCTCTGTGAGCGAGACTTTGATGTTGGAGCAAAGGGAGCCTGGAGCTTATTCTTACTATGTGCGTAATCTGAGGATGAAACACCATCCAGTATTAGACAACACTGTTTCACTCATTTGGGAGGTCGGTAAACACTTTACATCGAGGTGCCTCTATTACTATGTAACTAACACAGTAATAAATGTGTTAACAACATAGTAGTTACATAGGTTTTACTTTGTAATTACATGATAGTAGGATTGTGCAGAATCAGTTATTACACAATTGGAACAAGAAATCTGTAATTACACATTCACTTGCTGAACTTTATTCTGCATTTCTAACTACTGATATTATAGCACACTATTTTGTTCCACTATGTGACTGATGTTTTGTAATTACACATTTGAAAGTCATCTGTGAATTACTATGTTAATAACGCTAACCACAATATGACCTTGTTATACGTAACTACAAGGTGCCACTACCATTGAATCCACATTTAATACCAGGGTTGATAAATAGACTAGGACCTGGTGACAACAATTCTAACAAGGCACATCCTGTTATTAACTACTGGTTATTTTCAATTAGTTTATTTCTATGTTATGACCTGGCTCAAAGCCTATATCGAATTAAGAGGAATGTAAGTACAAGATCTGTGAATGTGGCTACATAGGATATACTTGTAATTATCATGTACTTACCAAGGAGCAAGCAATTTAAAGTACAGTGAAACCCAATAGGGAATAACTTTTAGAATTACTATGTAGTTACAATATAACAACCTTCCTCAACAATAGGCCTACCAGGAGAAAGTAGGAGACAGGAGAACATTACCTAAAACAACCCTTTAGTACTTACATTACAACAATCTTTAACCACCAACTTTGTAATTACAATGTTGTTACACGGAATATACATGTATTTACAATGTACTTACCCAGGAGCAAGAAACTTAATGCAAAGTTAATGTAACAACCTTTGCAGATAACAGGCTAACCAGGAGAAATAAGGAGACAAGAGAACATTTCTCAGTTACTTTTCTAGGTCGGAGCCCTTAGATTGCAATATCCACTAAGCTAACATATGGAATTGTTTTAAGATGGTCATAGAATGGATCATCTAGCCATTTGGATTTTTGTTTTTTACCCCTGTAGGTATAAAATAATATATGAAAGTTATTTGATGAAACATTGAATTTGGCCTTTACTGGGTTAGCCCATAGAAACGCATTGAATAACACATTATTACATGGCAAAACAGACAGCCCCAAAATAAATCATAAGGAATAAGGTTTTGAAGTGTCTGTCCTCTAGCTGAGAGATTTAAGAAAACTCTGGGGTTTTTAGACCCATGTTTCATCACGTTATCCGTGGCACATTTTACCCCCCCACACACTTTTTGCCATTTTTACAGCCGGATCAAATCAAATCAAAATTTTATTTGTCACATACACATGGTTAGCAGATGTTAATGCGAGTGTAGCGAAATGCTTGTGCTTCTAGTTCCGACAATGCAGTAATAACCAACAAGTAATCTAGCTAACAATTCCAAAACTACTACCTTATAGACACAAGTGTAAGGGGATAAAGAATATGTACATAAAGATATATAGATATATGAGTGAGTGATGGTACAGGGCAGCATAGGCAAGATACAGTAGATGGTATTGAGTGCAGTATATACATATGAGATGAGTATGTAAACAAAGTGGCATAGTTAAAGTGGCTAGTGATACATGTATTACATAAAGATGCAGCAGATGTTATAGAGTACAGTATATACATATTCATATGAGATGAATAATGTAGGGTATGTAAACATTATATGAGGTAGCTTTGTTTAAAGTGGCTAGTGATATATTTTACATCATTTCCCATCAATTCCCATTATTAAAGTGGCTGGAATTGAGTCAGTGTGTTGGCAGCAGCCACTCAATGTTAGTGGTGGCTGTTTAACAGTCTGATGGCCTTGAGATAGAAGCTGTTTTTCAGTCTCTCGGTCCCAACTTTGATGCACCTGTACTGACCTCGCCTTCTGGATGATAGCGGGGTGAACAGGCAGTGGCTCGGGTGGTTGTTGTCCTTGATGATCTTTATGGCCTTCCTGTGACATCGGGTGGTGTAGGTGTCCTGGAGGGCAGGTAGTTTGCCCCCGGTGATGCGTTGTGCAGACCTCACTACCCTCTTGAGAGTCTTACGGTTGTGGGCGGAGAAGTTGCCGTACCAGGCGGTGATACAGCCCGAAAGGATGCTCTCGATTGTGCATCTGTAGAAGTTTGTGAGTGCTTTTGGTGACAAGCCGAATTTCTTCAGCCTCCTGCGCCTTCTTCACGATGCTGTCTGTGTGGGTGGACCAATTCAGTTTGTCTGTGATGTGTACGCCGAGGAACTTAAAACTTACTTAATACTGGGTTACCTTCAGACAACTCCCCTGAAACTTGTATCGCCTGTCACGCCTTGGTCATTGTATTTTGTGTTTTCGTTATATATTTGGTTAGGCCAGGGTGTGACATGGGTTTATGTTATTGTATTTTCGTATTGGGGTTTGTAGTATTTGGGATCGCGACTGATTAGGGGTGTTGTATAGGCTTGGCTGCCTGAGGCGGTTCTCAATCAGAGTCAGGTGATTCTTGTTGTCTCTGATTGGGAACCGTATTTAGGTAGCCTGGTTTCGCTTTGTATTTCGTGGGTGATTGTTCCTGTCTCTGTGTAGTTTCACCAGATAGGCTGTAATAGGTTTTCGTTCCGTTTGTTGTTTTTTTATATGTATAGTTATTTCATGTATCGCAATCTCTTCATTAAAGACATGAGTAACCACTACGCTGCATTTCGGTCCGACTCTCTTTCCACAAACGAAGAACGCCGTTACATCGCCTTTCGATATTGGTGACATATTATGCCATTTCTAGCTCCAACGGTTTGGTCTGGACTGTCGGTTTTGTGAGAAGACCTCTTTAAAATAAGGACATCCAGGACAGAGAGTTCAGATGACTTTTGTAAAACTTTTGGATGTCATACAACACTGTTGTGTTCGTGATATTCTCATCTTTCGATGGTCGTGACTTATTCGTTTGTAGCTCAAACGGTTCGGATTTTACAGACGATATTGTGATGATTTTCTTGTCCGGATCCTGTCATGCGTATAAATGAGCCCCATGTTATGGAATAGGCAGAAAGAGGTGATTAAGCTGCAGCCACTACAAGAAACGGTAAGTCTCTAGCATAAACACACAGGGGGCTATTCAATATTGAAACTGATGTCACTGTGTGACGCACCGGTGTCTCAATCAACTCTAGGGGCTTTTAAAGGATTTTAAAAAGATTCATATTCAAACTATTCAAATTCAATTCACCATTTCAGACTCAAAGGAATAACTATTTTAGTTAGTAAAACTTACTAACACAGGCTGGTGGTAAAGCTAGCTATGCATTGGCACAATGTCAATATGTTTTGGAACTCGGCCAATAACTAAAGAAATAGACGTAGCATGTGGCTTCCATTTTGGCTGCAGACAGAGAGGGAATCGTTGTCCCAAAGGCGAGAAGGCAGGTGGCAAGCTTACGTCCAAAATATGCCCATAATATCTCCATGCATTGGGCTAATTTTAGACCGATTTTTGCTAAGTAGTGAGCACATACAGTGGAAGTCGGAAGTTTACACACACCTTAGCATTGATACATTTCAACTCAGTTTTTCACAATTCCTGACATTTAATCCGAGTAAAAATTCCCTGTCTTAGGTCAGTTAGGATCACCACTTTATTGTAAGAATGTGAAATGTCAGAATAATAGTAGAGAGAATGATTTATTTCTGCTTCTATTTCTTCATCACATTCACAGTGATTTACATACACTCAATTAGTATTTGGTAGCATTTCCTTTACATTGTTAAACTTGGATCAAACGTTTTGGGTAGCCTTCCAAAAGTTTCCCACAATAAGTTGGGTGAATTTTGGCCCATTCCTCCTGACATAACTGGTGTAACTGAGTCAGGTTTGTAGGCCTCCTTACTCGCACACGCTTTTTCAGTTCTGCCCACAAATTTGATTTTGGATTGAGGTCAGGGCTTTGTGATGGCCACTCCAATACCTTGACTTTGTTGTCCTTAAGCCATTTTGCCAGAACTTTGGAAGTATGCTTGGGGTCACTGTCCATTTGGAAGACTCATTTGCGACCAAGCTTTAACTTCCTGGCTGATGTCTTGAGATGTTGCTTCAATATATCCACATAATTTTCTTCACTCATGATGCCATCTATTTTGTGAAGTGCACCAGTCCCTCTTGCAGCAAAACACCCCCACAACATGATGCTGCCACCCCCGTGCTTCATGGTTGTGATGGTGTTCTTCGGCTTGCAAGCCTCCCCCTTTTTCCTCCAATTACAACGATGGTCATTATGGCCAAACAGGTCTATTTTTGTTTCATCAGACCAGAGGACATTTCTCAAAAAAGTACGATATTTGTCCCCATGTGCAGTTGCAAACCGTAGACTGGCTTTTTTATGGCTGTTTGGAGCAGTGGCTTCTTCCTTGCTGAGCGGCCTTTCAGGTTATGTTGATATAGGACATGTTTAACTGTGGATATATACTTGCATACTATTGTTTGTACAGATGAATGTGGTACATTCAGGTGTTTGGAAATTGCTCCCAGGGATGAACCAGACTTGTGGAGGTCTACAGTTTTTTCTCTAAGATCTTGGCTGATTTCTTTTGATTTTCCCATGATGTCAAGCAAAGAGGCACTGAGTTTGAAGGTAGGCCTTGAAATACATCCACAGGTACATCTCCAATTGTCTCAAATTATGTCAATTAGCCTATCAGAAGTTTCTGAAGCCATGACATCATTTTCTGGAATTATCCAAGCTGTTTAAAGGCACAGTCAACTTAGTGTATGTAAACTTCTGACCCACTGGAATTGTGATACAGTGAATTTTAAGTGAAATAATCTGTCTGTAAACAATTGTTGGAAAAATTACTTGTGTCATGCACAAAGTAGATGTCCTAACCGACTTGCCAAAACTATAGTTTGTTAACATGACATTTATGGAGTGGTTGAAAAATGAGTTTTAATGACTTCAACCTAAGTGTATGTAAACATCCGACTTCAACTGTACATTTGTTTTGTTTTTGTACTGCCCCCCTCCTGGGAATTGAACCCACAATCCTGGGGTTGCAAGTGTCATGATCTACCAACTGAGCCACACAGGAAAATTACATTGTAACAGTGTAAACTCGATTTTTATTACGACCCTAGTAACGCTTATTAACTAAGTGGGAAACGTGTTGACATTAGGCTACCAGTGCATAGCTAGCCATATAGCTAACTAGCTACATTAGTGAATGATGGGGAAATGCTAGCTAGCGAGCTTTACCACCTTGTGTTTTTACTAACTAAAGTAGTTATTGCTTTGAGTCTGAAATGTGGAATTGAATTGGAATAGTTTGAATATAAATCATTGTCGAATCCATTAAATACATGTTTTTATCCTGTCATACTGTTAAATCCATCCAACTGAAAAATGTTCTCCGGTCTCCTTATTTCTCCTGGTTAGCCTATTGTCCTCAAAGGTTGTTACATTGTAACTACATAGTCATTTTAGAGGGTTTCTTGCTCCTGGGTAGGTAGACGATAATTATAAGTATAAGTAAGTATATACTACGTAACGCCATTGTTCTTAAATTACACTTGATTCAGTATAGCCGTGGAGCCAGGTCATAACATAGAAATAAACAAATAGAAAATGACTGGTAGATAATGACAGGATGTACCTTGTTACAATTGTTATTACCAGGTCCTAGACTATTTGTTAACTCTGGATGTGGATTAAATAGTAGTGGCACATTGTAGTTACATGTAACGAGGTCAGATTTTGGTTTGAGTTATTAGCATGGTGACTTTCAAAACTGTAATAACATCAGTAGTTGCACATGTGGAATAACCTTCTGCAAATAAGTGTGTAATTATACATTCCTTGTAATGACACAGTAAAACCTATGTAATTACTATGTTGTTAACACATTTATTACTGTGTTAGTTACATAGTAGTATGGCGCTTATTGTAAAGTGTTACCGGGAGGCCTTTCAGAGTCTAATTTCCTTTCAGAATTGAAAATGTAAAATATTAAATAACAGCTATTACAATGAATCCCCATTTGGATGCCTCAGATTCTTTTTTGGAAGCCAGGCAAACAGATATATCCTATCCACTCGTAAAAGACTATTAGTGCTGGCATTGTGTCATGCAACCCCTGCTCTCCAGCTTGGGTCCTGTCAGCTAATGACTCTGTGTCCTGCTGTTCATACAGACCAATTTATACCAAACCAGGGCGTATCAACTCTCCAGAGAGAGGAGACGGGGATGGGGGCTCAATTCTGGTAATATTCTCAGTTTCAGTAACCCAATTGACCTCTGCATTCCCTTCAAAGGCACAAAATGAGTCAGCTCCACAGACATAAAATGTAATAAAAATCTGTACTTGCAGACCTTGCCATTTGAACAGGCTCTTGTATCAGTCAATACTCTCATGAAGATGAAAATAAATAAATGATGCTTTCATGAAAACTAGATTATGTCTGAGAAGCACCAGTTTAGTCTGGAATCAACATACAAAGGAATCTTATGATTGTTACTCTTTTTCAAATTAAAGTTTGTTTATATTGATCTATTCAAATGAGTACACCAAAAGACCATTATTACCAAAAGACCATTATTACCAAAAGACCATTATTACCAAAAGACCATTATTACCAAAAGACTATTATTACCAAAAGACCATTATTACCAAAAGACCATTATTATCGGAGCAAATTCGTGGATGATTTATGTAGGTCATATAAATAAATTGATCATATTATGAGTTTCTCTAATTAGTGCTCTGACTTTACCCTGAAAGCAAGCCTTGAGCAAATGGGAATTGTTTACATGTAAACTAAAATGCACACTACATTTTTGGAAATACTGATAAGCGATCCCATTAAAAATATATATTTTTATACTTTCTTATCTGACACTTAACACTTGTCAACACCCCCTCTAAAATAATAAGATATCTCCTGATTATGCATGTCTGTTTCAAAAGATATATTACATATTACATATTATTCACTATTGCTATTTCACCACCCTGCATACCACTGCTGGCTTGCTTCTGAAGCTAAACAGAGTTGGTCCTGGTCAGTTTCTGGATGGGAGACCAGATGCTGCTGGAAGTGGTGTTGGAGGGCCAGTAGGAGGCACTCTTTCCTCTGGTCTAAAAATTATCCCAATGCCCCAGGGCAGTGATTGGGGACACTGCTCTGTGTAGGGTGCCGTCTTGCGGATGGGACGTTCAACGGGTGTCCTGACTCTCTGAGGTCATTAATAATAATAATAATATATACCATTTAGCAGACGCTTTTATCCAAAGCGACTTACAGTCATGTGTGCATACATTCTACGTATGGGTGGTCCCGGGAATCGAACCCACTACCCTGGCGTTACAAGCGCCATGCTCTACCAACTGTGCCACAGAAGGACCATTAAAGATCCCATGGCACGTATTTTAAGTGTAAGGGTGTTATAACCCCGGTGTCCTGGCTAAATTCCCAATCTGGCCCTCAAACCAGCTCAGTCACCTAATAATCCCCAGTTTACAATTGGCTCATTAACCCCCCTCCTCTCCCCTGTAACTATTCCCCAGGTCCTTGCTGCAAATGAGAACCTGTTCCCAGTCAACTTACCTGATAAATAAAAAAATAAATAAAAAGCACCATAGCGTAAACACCATAGCGGTGGAAAGTAGGGGTGCTGAGGGTGCTGCAGCACCCCCTGAAAAATCAGAATGATCAAACCATTTTAAAAAAAAAATATATATATATATATATATAATCTCACAAGAGTAGTGCACGCACTGAGTCCTGTATTAGTGGACCGATACAGCCATCTGTGGAGTGGGCTATGTTTATTTTTCACGTGAAAAATGTATATTTTCACAAATGTAGTGTATTGGGCCTTTACTAGTCCTGTATTAGCGACTTATGGGCTTCTGTCATGCGGAACCGTACACGGATTTGTCTGCATCATATTCTAGTCCTATATTAGTCAAGCATGTAATTTCAATAATGAAGATAAGGACAACGAAACATATTTCATTTAACTGTTGAAAGCGAAGAAGGAATGAAACAACAGAGAGAGAACAAGGAGGTAACATAATATGCACCTTACACAACATTAGCGGAAATATTATGAAAGGCACTTATGAATCAGCCTGCAGCCCGCACTCATGTGTCAGCCCATAGCCCCCCTCCCCCTTCATAGGTGCAAAAATCGCAGCACCTCCAAGCATCTTCCCGCACCTATGGTATTCACCCTGCTTGGGGTGTATATGGTCTTTCATTTGTGCAGTTATTTTGGAACTGCAGTGTCTGTAGCCAATTCCTGCACAACAAAAAAAGTCATTCACACACAATACTCCTTAGCTTGATGTAAAATATGTAAAGAATAGCTAGAGAAAAATATTTATTATGCCGCTTTATTGTTTTAGTTTGCTAGAACAATTCTGATGAAAAGGGTGTAGATTACACTGGGAAAAGCTTGGTTGTGTTGCAAATATTCATGAAAACAAAAATGCGCTGTTTGGTTTTAATTTAAGCCATAACTATGACTTTGTGATTGTGGTAACTAGTGACAACTGAAAAGTTCCCTCTCTTTTCATTTTTCTCGTCACTTCTGTTGGCTCCCCCACTGGAGGTTAGTGCTCTCTGATTGGCTCAAAGTCAAGTTCTCGGGCCACTGACAAGCACTGCGATTCTACAAGTAGAAACAACAGGTTTGTCAGTACCAGCTCGGTACACAGCAGGGACGTCTTTTGTTCTAGCAAGAGAAGGAACTGTCTTCTACTGTGCTAAGTACCTCGAGTATCTGGGGCGGCAGGGTAGCCTAGTGGTTAGAGTGTTGGACTAGTAACCGGAAGGTTGCAAGTTCAAACTCCTGAGCTGACAAGGTACAAATCTGTCGTTCTGCCCCTGAACAGGCAGTTAACCCACTGTTCCTAGGCTGTCACTGAAAATAAGAATTTGTTCTTAATTTGTTCTTAAATAAAATATCTGCAGTCAGATTTCTCTGTGTGTCTGTACTATTAGTCACTCTCACTCAGATATCATTAACATGGCATAAGTCATGGCAAAATGTGTAGAACTGCAGGAAATTTGCTTTAAAACAGCAAAGTTGTCTCTCTGCCCCATGGAAAAATGTGTAGAACTGCAGGAAATTAACTTTAAAACGTACATGTTTCTCTCCGCCGTCAAGAAGGGAGGCTAGTTGCCTCTTCAGAAAGTTGGTTTATTTTTGGTAAATTACACATTACTCTTTGAATAAACCATGATGATAAATAAAAACAAAGTGTGAACCAAAAACTAACGTGACCAGGTACATTTTTCACTGGCACCCTTGCGACCAACTAAAAAGGTGTGTTTCACTGCCAAGTCAAACAGTCGCAAGTGCAACTATTTTGGCAGCAGTATCAAACTCTGGAGAGCGAGAGGGCAAGACTGGGTGATAGAGTGAATGAGGAAGTGTGTAAAGGAATGACTGAGGGAGAGAATTTGTGTCCTCTTTGTGTACTCTACCCTTTGAGTTCCATCTCACACCTGTTCCACTGGAGACCTATCTGGCATTGCCTCTTGCTCTTGTGTCCCTCGAGAGATTGAGGGACAGTTTGAAGGACTTGAAACTTTGACATGCTAAATCTCAGCACACACACACACACACACACACACACACACACACACACACACACACACACACACACACACACACACACACACACACACACACACACACACACACACACACACACACACACACACACACACACACACACACACACACACACTAATCCTGAGCTTAATTGTGTTTCTCTGAACCAGTAGCCCAAAAATGAAAAAACCTGGAAGAGAATACAGTGCATTGCTGCTAATGCCAAAAAACAATTAGGACCAGTCTAATTAGTCCTCCTGTTCCTGATTGGTTTTTATTATTGTAAAAATGAAGTGATGTTGGAAATTACAGCAGTGTGGGATTGATTGAGCAGGTAAAGTGAGCATGTCCCTCATCTTCTTTGTGTGAGTATTTTATGTTTTAATGACTGTAATGTGCGGTACCGTCTGCTGACTGGCACAGATCCAGATTTATGGATTCAGCTCCTCTGTCTAGTTTGCCGTTATTTAAAGAGAACAATCAGCTTCGATACATGGCCGCAGCGTTAGACAGAAAACACAATGCACTGCAAAGTGCTTCAGAGATCCATTAAGCCCATTTTGTTCAGTAGCTATGCCTTATACTGATCACGCCACTGACACTTCAACTCCATTTGTCTGGACCGGTTTGATCTAAATAGCGTCGCCACTATCATCTGCGTCAATTGAGTACACAGCTGAAAAAAATCCCATTCTATTTTACTGTATTGCATACTTTCTCATATTCCAACCAGGTTTAAATGTTCTGTGTGAATTTGAATGGATGTGGGTGCTGGGTGGCTGGTTAGTAGGTGGTGGAAGTGAATGTACTAATGTTTTTCCTCTACATTTCCACTGACACAGGCTGCTACAGATAGAGAGCCACAGGCTCTGACCAAAAGTAGTGCACCAAATTGAATTTATTTCAATACCAATGACCAAAACTAAAGTGCACTACACAGATAGTGAATAGTGCATGTGTCATTTGGTCTGGTCTGCCGTCTCCCCATAGTGTTGGAGCTGTGGACGCTGTACTCAGAATTCCAGACGGGAAGGGGCCTGGTGATGAATCCCTTCCCCATAGCAGAGTGGCGTGGCTGTGCTGGGTGACGCATATGGTCCCTGTGTCTGCAGGAGATCAGGAGCCTGGATGCCCATTTCACCCAATTATGGTTCTAATCTCATTGAGGGATAGTGTGTGGAAGGCACCGATGGCCAATCAAATGAACCCCCTGGAGATAAATAACCAATCTCATTATTGGCTTTAGGGCTCCAAGGAGCCAACAGGGCTTGCTATGTGGCTTGTATCAGTTTGGTTAAATCACTTTCCTTGTTCTGGAGACACCGTGCATGTGTGTTAAAGTTTCCAAGTATACCATCTAAATGCCCACAGAGGTAACGGATGTTTTGCTGACAAGCTTGACGGGTATAAATAGTACATTAATTAATTAAAATGGATCAGTTCCTGGAACATTATACATGTCTGGCATTTACAGACACACAGACATACACACACACCACACTGAGGATGATATGTCATAACTGAGTGTAGAAAGAAATAGACATTCTATAAATAAATATGAACTAGATGGAATACATTGTAAATTGTGATGATGAAATGTATAAGAAAAGGCTCTCTGAATACTACTTATCATGGCTAGACCTACTCAATATTACCATGCAAATTCAAAACATTTCCTTATGAGCTAAAATAAACCTCTGATTTTGTGCAGGAAAAAGAGCATGTCAGTGGGGCAACTAAGGGCAGAATAGAGCAGGGGATCCCAATCTGTTCATGACAAACTGTTCACACCCCTCTTGTTGGTGGAGAGAATTTTGCAGGTTTAAAGCTTATTTCCTGCAATCTTACACATTTTGTCATGACCTCATGAACATTTAGCAGTTTTAACATAAAATGTCTTGCAATTCTATACATTGCTAATGTGTATCCATGTGATATGTATGTGACAAAAAATGTAAACAGTATCTAGACTACCGGTCAAAAGTTTTAGAATACTTACTCATTCAAAGGTTTTTCTTTATTATTACTATTTTCTACATTATCAGAATAATAGTGAAGACATCAAAACTATGGAATAACACACATGGAATCATGAAGTAACCAAAAAAGTGTTAACCAAATCAAAATGTATTCTGTTTTTGAGATTCTTTAAATAGCCCCTGTCGTGGCTCTGACTGATTAAATGAGATGACAGGCTATTTTATCAAATCAATTATCTCACTTTTAATTGGTTACGTGATTGAATTAAACCATGCAACAATTAACTCACTAATAACCTGGGGCACCACGGAAGAGTGTTTATAGACCTGCTGTCTCCCGAATAAACACTTAAAGATCTGAAGATCTTTTATATCAATAGCAGTCAATTATTAATTGTCACCTTATTCAGTCTCATTCTGATTGTCGTAAAATACTTGGTTATCTGCACGAACCCTGGCTAAAAAGTTGAAACAGCAATACACAAATTGGCTTAATTATTTATTTACTAAATATGTAAATAATCACACAGAATTACAAAAGTACACAACAGGATAGATTATACATTGATTACTAATCATGCATGAAAAGTCCCTAGTGGGCTTACCCAATAAAATTAGGTCTCTATTGGACCTTCAGAAGCTATGCTACCATAAGTACAGAATCAGCAAGATATACTGTATATTTACTCTGCGCTGCGCTTCGATAGATGGGTCGAAGATGGAAGACTGGTTTGCCCAGCAGAGATCGCCATTGTCCTTTGAAGAATCTTTCTGGTCGAAGTGCTGTAAAGCGGATACGTTGAAGTACCCTCAGCTCTTAGGAGATTGTTTGTCCTCGTCCTAGGCCGCGTTCTCAACTGCAGCCGATACATGCAACGACTAGGATGTAATCACTTCTTCTTTAGTCAATAATAAATTCTGAAAAAGAAACGTGATCTCACTGTCAACTGCGTTTATTTTCAGCAAACTTAACATGTGTAAATATTTGTATGAACATAACAAGATTCAACAAATGAGACATAAATTGAACAAGTTCCACAGACATGTGACTAACAGAAATGGAATAATAAATAGCTGAAAAAAGGGGGGGATTCAAAATCAAAAGTAACAGTCAGTATCTGGTGTAGCCACCAGCTACATTAAGTACTGCAGTGCATCTCCTCCTCATGGACTGCACCTGATTTGTCAGTTATTGCTGTGAGATGTTACCCCACTCTTCCACAAAGGCACCTGCAAGTTCCCGGACATTTCTGGGGGGAATGGCCTTAGCCCTCACCTTCTGATCCAACAGGTCCCAGATGTGCTCAATGGGATTGAGATCTGGGCTCTTCACTGGACATGGCAGAACACTGACATTCCTGTCCTGCGGAAAATCACGCACAGAACGATCAGTATGGCTGGTGGCATTGTCATGCTGGAGGGTCATGTCAGGATGAGCCTGCAGGAAGGGTACCACATGAGGGAGGAGGATGTCTTCTCTGTAACGCACAGCATTGAGATTGCCTGTAATGACGACAAACTCAGTCCGATGATGCTGTGACACACCGCCCCAGACCATGACGGACCCTCCACCTCCAAATCAATCCCGCTCCAGAGTACAAACCTCGGTGTAACGCTCATTCCTTCGACAATAAACGTGAATCCGACCATCACCCCTGGTGAGACTAAACTGCGACTCGTCAGTGAAGAGCACTTTTTGCCAGTCCTGTCTGGTCCAGCAACAGTGGGTTTGTGCCCATAGGCAACGTTGTTGCCGGTGATGTCTGGTGAGGACCTGCCTTACAACAGGCCTACAAGCCCTCAGTCCAGCCTCTCTCAGCCTATTGCGGACAGTCTGAGCACTGATGGAGGGATTGTGTGTTCCTGGTGTAACTCAAGCAGTTGTTGTTGCCATCCTGTACTTGTCCGCAGGTGTTATGTTCAGATGTACCGATCCTGTGCAGGTGTTGTTACAAGTGGTTTGCCACTGCGAGGATGATCAGCTGTCTATCCTGTCTCCGTGTAGCGCTGTCTTACCCATCTCAAAGTATGGACATTGCAATTTACTGCCCTGGCCACCTCTGCAGTCCTCATGCCTCCTTGCAGCATGCCCAAGGCACATTCACACAGATGAGCAGGGACCCTGGGCATCTTTCTTTTGGTGTTTTTCAGAGTCAGTAGAAAGGCCTCTTTAGTGTCCTAAGTTTTTATAAATGTGACCTTAATTGCCTACCGTCTTAGTGTCTTAACGACCGTTCCACAGGTGCATAATCATTAATTGTTTGTTTGTTTATGGTTCATTGAACAAGAATGAGAAACGCTTTACAATGAAGATCTGTGAAGTTACTTGGATTTTTTCAAATTACCTTTGAAAGACAGGGTCATGAAAAAGGGACATTTCTTTTTTTTTGCTGAGTTTAGTTCAAAGTTCATACCGTTCTGCCATAATCAGCTCGCACTGTATTTTTTACATTTTATTTCACCTTTATTTAACTAGGTAGGCTAGTTGAGAACAAGTTCTCAATTGCAACTGCGCCCTGGCCAAGATAAAGCAAAGCAGTTCGATACATACAACAACACAGAGTTACACATGGAATAAACAAACATACAATCAATAATACAGTAGAAATACAGAAAATGAGGTAGGATAAGAGGATAAGAGAGGTAAGGCAATAAATAGGCCATGGTGGCGAATGAATTACAAAATAGCAATTAAACACTGGAATTGTAGAATGTGCAGAAGATGAATGTGCAAGTAGAGATACTGGGGTGCAGCGGAGCAAGATAAATAAATATATACAGTATGGGGATGAGGTAGATTGGATGGGCTATTTATATATGAGCTTATACATGTGCAGTGATCTGTGAGCTGCTCTGACAACTTGTGCTTAAAGCTAGTGAGGGAGGTAAGAGTCTACAGCTTTAGTGATTTTTGCGGTTCGTTCCAGTCATTGGCAGCAGAGAACTGGAAGGAGAGGCAGACAAAAGAAGAGTTGGCTTTGGGGGTGACCAGTGAGATATACCTGCTGGCTGAGATATATATTCTGGCTGGTCTAGTCAAAATTCACAACTCTAACATGGTGATCGTCACCTCCACATTATCTTGTCTCATGTCAATTTCGTTAGGTTGTAGTTGAAATTAGCCCTTTTAAACGTAGGGACACCAGTACACATGTCATTGGGAACTAAGGTTGACTTCCGTCAACGGGCTTTTGTACTGGGGGAGAGAAGGGCATGTTTCATAGTTCTCAACCAATGTCAGTATACTTGAGTGTGGCCACTGACTGAGCCTAAGTTTTACTATGAAACAATTATGTTATTTAGGAGGATAAAATTACATTGAATCTTTTCACAAATAGTTCCATATTTAAACATTTAAATTGCACAACAAATCCATGTGAATCTGATAACTAGAATGTGTAGACTTTCCAAGATACAATTTATGTTGTCATATCATCAGATATAATGTCCCAGACAACAACTGATCTGACATCATATTCTTTAAGTACCAACGGACACTTTCAACTGGTTGAGAAAAGGAAATATTGTTCCATTCCCTGACCTTTTCATGTTACCATACTTTCTCTGTGGTAACAAAGGGCTTTCCAAGAGTCCATTCTGTAGAGTGGAGAGAGAAGGGGGAAAGGTATTTATGGGGGGGGGGGTGTCATAAACCTCACCCTACAGGGCAATACCGTGACACCACCCTTTGCCTTGATGACATCTTTTTACACTCTTGGCAACAGTCTTACACTTGCTTTCCCAACAGTCTTAAAGGGGTTTCCACATATGCTGAGCACTTGATGGCTGCTTTTCCTTCACTCTGCGACTTATCCCAAAACATGTACATTTGCTGGAGGTTGGGGGATTGTGGAGACCAGGTCATCTGATGCAGCACTCCATCACTCTCCTTCTTGGTCAAATATCCCTTACACAGCCTGGAGGTGTGTTGGGTCATTGTCCTGTTCAGAAACCAATGATAGTCCCACTAAGCGCAAAGCAGAAGGGATGGCGTATCACTGCAGAATGCTGTGGTAGACATGCTGGTTAAGTGTGCCTTGAATTCTAAATAAATCACTGACAGTGACACCAGCAAAGCATCCCCACACCATCACACCTCCTCCTCCATGCGTCATTTGGGAACCACACATGAGGAGATCATCCGTTCACTGACAACATGGCGGTTGGAGCCCTAAATGTTACATTTGGACTCCTGAACCAAAGGACAAATTTCCACCGGTCTAATGTCCATTGCTCATGTTTCTTGGCCCAAGCAAGTCTCTTCTTCTTATTGGTCCTTTAGTAGGTTTTTTTTGCAGCAATTTGACCATGAAGGCCTGATTCTCCTCTGAACAGTTGCTGTTGAGATGTGTCTGTTAAAGAAGCATTTATTTGAACTCTCATGAACTTATCCACTGCCACAAAGGTAATTCTGGATCTTCCATTCCTGTAGCGGTCCTCATGAGAGTCAGTTCCATCATAGCGCTTGATGGTTTTTGCAAATGCACTTGAATAAACTTTCAAAGTTCTTAAAACCTCTTGGAACTCTAGGGGCAGTATTGTCATTTTTGGGAAAAAAACGTTCCCGTTTTAAACGGGATATTTTGTCAGGAAAAGATGGTAGAATATGCATATAATTGACAGCTTTCGATAGAAAACACTCTAACGTTTCCAAAACTGCAAAGATATTGTCTGTGAGTATAACAGAACTGATGTTGCAAGCGAGAGCCTGAGAAAAATCCAATCCGGAAGTGCCCCAGGTTTTGAAAGCGCTGCGTTCCAATGACTACCTATTTGGCTGTGAATGTACCATCAACGAGCTTACGCTTTCTATGTATTCCCCAAGGTTTCTACAGCATTGTGACGTAGTTTTACGCATTTCTGTTGAAGAATAGCCGTAGGCAAGCACATTGCGTAAGTGGTCACATGGTGGCTCCGAGAGAGATTCTCAGAGATAGCCATTACTCCAATTGGTCCTAGAGAAAAACGAATTGTCCCGACGGATATATTATCGAATAGATATTAGAAAAACACCTTGAGGATGGATTCTAAACGACGTTTGCCATGTTTCTGTTGATATTATGGAGCTAATTTGGAGCTAATTTGGCGTTGTGGTGACCGCAATTTCCGGGCGATTTCTCAGCCAAACATGAAGAACAAACCGAGCTGTTTCACCTACAAAAATAATATTTTGGGAAAAAATGAACTTTGGCTATCTACCTGGGAGTCTCGTGAGTGAAAACATCCAAAGTTCATCAAAGGCAAACGATTTCATTTGATTGCTTTTCTGATTTCCGTGAGAAGGTTGCCTGCTGATAGCAAGGCATAATGCTATGCTAGGCTATTATAAACTTACACAAATGCTTGTCTAGCGTTGGCTGTAAAGCATATTTTGAAAATCTGAGATGACAGGGTGATTAACAAAAGGCTAAGCTGTGTCTCAATATATTTCATTTGTGATTTTCATGAATAGGAACATTTTCTAGGGATATTTATGTCCGCTGCGTTATGCCAATTAGTTTCAGGCGATGATTACGCTCCTGCATGCGGGTTTGGGAGTCGCTAGAGGTTAAACATTTTCCGTATTGACTGACCTTCATGCCTTAAAGTAATGATGGACTGTCGTTTCTCTTTACTTATTTGAGCTGTTCTTGCCACAATATGCACTTGGTCTTTAATCAAATAGGTCTATCTTCTGTATACCCCCCCCCCCTCCTCTACCTTGTCACAAAACAACTGATTGGCTCAAATGCGTTAAGATGGAAAGAAATTCCACAAATTTACTTTTAGGAAGGCACACCTGTAAATTGAAATGCATTCCAGATGATTACCTCCTGACGCTGGGTGAGAGAATGCCAAGAGTGTCCAAAGCTGTCATCAAGGCAAAGGGTGGCTATTTTGATTTGTTGTTTTTTGGTTACTACGTGATTCCATATGTGTTATTTCCTAGTTTTGATGTCTTCACTATTATTCTACAATGTAGAGAATAGTAAGAAATAAAGAATAACACTTGAATGAGTAGGTGTTCTAAAAATGTTTAATAAAATATTTTTAATAACAAAATGTTAGCTGACATGGGCTAGTTGATCTGTACATTTCTGACAAGTTCTAAATAGCTCTCTAAGGTATGCAATGACTAACATGACAAACGGAACTGATGATGCACTACCCAATTTTGAAATTGCACCTTGTGCATTCTGCTTTTACAACTTTCAAGAGTAAGTTTAAAACCAGACTGAGTTCCTTTAAAAAGGATGCAGTGAAACTAATTTTAAAAATTGAATAATGAAACTTTATGTGACATCTTTTAGAGTTGCAACCCATTACACATTTTTGTTTGTCTGAATTTGCAGGTTTTATGCACCAGCCAAGCTTCTGGGAGAGCGGGGATGGTTTTCTTTTGCAAAGTTTAGAGCTTGTCAGTGAAATATAACCAAATTAAATAGTTTTTCCCTGTATAAACACTTATTGTTCTCGTATCGTATCTACATACGTATCGGATAGTCCTGAAAGGGAAAGATACATAAAACATGTTTGAATAACTAACTAACTAATACAAATGGTGCAGTAATCAAATGCATCACAGCATGCACAGCATGGGCTGGTGCAGGTTGTCAACAGGTAAGGCAAGGGGAGATAGCTACAGTAGACGTTATAAAAAGGTGTCAAACTGTCTGCGTTGTTGTCCCATCTCTTTCTCTCTGTGAGGTGAGACGGTGAACTGTGTTGAACTGGGCAGTCAGTCATTCATTCTGTACTATGTGTCTATTCAATATATCATTGTTGGAATTGAGTCTTCTAATTAATTCCCAGACTTGTGTTTTTAGGATTATTCTGGGCTACCTGGCTCAGGACAGGGAGAGGCCACTACTTATAAAGGTGAGTGTACAACACGGTCTTTAGTGTTGTGATGATATACAGTATGTGTATTTATGACAATGTTGATGGTGTGTGTGACTGTGTGTGTGTGTGTGTGTGTGTGTGTCCAGGTGCGGCGGTCGCTGTGCCAACCCCCCTCTGAAGCAGCAGCTGTATGTGAGGTGGGCTCTGCTGCTGTGTGTGGGACTATCAATCAAAAGTATTTCTAAAGCCCTTTTTACATCAGCAGATGTCACAAGGTGCTATACAGAAACCCAGCCTAAAACCCCAAACAACAGGCAATGCAGATGTAGAGCTAGAGGAGCTACACTCAGGTACACTTCAACACTACGGCACAGTATTGACCCACACGATCAGTGCTCAGTGCTGTTGTAACCGATGTGAAATGGCTAGCTAGCTAGCTAGCGGGGTGCCCCGCTAATATATTAGCGTTTCAATCGGTGACATCATTCACTCTGAGACCTTGAAGTAGTTGTTCCCCTTGCTCTGCAAGGGCCACGGCTTTTGTGGAGAGATTGGTAACGATGCTTCGAAGGTGGCTGTTGTCTGTGTGCAGAGGTTCCTTGGTTTGAGCCCAGGTAGGGGCGGAGGAGAGGGACGGAAGCTGAACTGTTACACTGTTCACATTACTTTCTGACTTTCTTTGAGAAATGGAAAAACATTTTTCCAAGGAAAACGTTTTATAGGAAGTGTCCATGTCGTCTCCCCTTGTTGCGGTCCATTTAATTCTGTTTGGTGCCTAATGATCACGACCCTCATGTCCTGAGTCAGAGCTGCTGCAGTTCATGCTGGGAGGGTTGCAGAGCCACCTGGACAGCAGCGTAGTGCGTGTGAGGGGCACGGTGGTGGGGGAGTGTCTCTGCTCCTGCATGGACATCAATGGAGCCATACTCAAATTCTAGGTACAGTACAGTATGGCACCTTACTCAAGGTTTTGGGTGCATCTCAATCGTCTGAAGTGGCTCACTGTCGTTATATTCTGTCCTCTGCTCTTACCGATCTGAGTGAACTGGACGGGTGAAAACAAATAGCATAATGCTTTCACCTATCTGCTGTTCAGATCAGTGCAAATTTAAGAAAGACAATTTTTAAAGTGTATTTAACTAGGCAAGTCAGCTAAGAACAAATTCTTATTTACAATGACGGCCTACCCCGGACGATGCGGTGCCAATTTTGCGCCACGCTATGGGACTCCCAATCATGGCCAGATGTGACAGAGCCTGGATTCAAACCAGGGACTGCAGTGACCCATCTTGCACTGAGATGCAGTTCCTTAGACCGCTGCGCCACTCAGGAGACCAAGGAAGGAGATAGAGGAAGCCACTGTAGACTATTAAGGCGCACCCCTACAGTAGGCAAAGAGTACCTTGTTATGAGTCCTGTGCAGCACACAGGAAAGGGTGTGGTCAGTGTTTGTTTCCATTAGGATAAAGAGACCAAGGAGCTGCTCTCACTGGTGACTTCACTATCTAATGAAGAAACGGTGACGCTTGATGACCGATTGGATCTTTCTCAAGAGGGAAAACTGCAGACTGTATCCTCTCAGACAGTACCATCTCAGGCTGCTTCAGTGGCCCAGAAATCAGGAGCTGATCCAAACTCAGAGCTGGATAGGTAAGCGATAGCATTGTCATAATCAAACCCATAACACTCTGTAATACCTCTTGTTATAAACAACATCTTACTAACATAATGTTGTCTGTGAAGTGTTATGTTGAATTCAAATCATTACAGCTTAATTCATCTTCCCAAGGGCAGTTAAGAAAGCATGGTGTAGAGCTTGCCAGCTTGTAGTTATAAAAACTGAGTTGAGTTATCTCTGGTTAGTTCAGTCAACCCTATGGGGAAAGAATAGCATTTTGGGGTTAATGCCGAAAATAAGGTCTGCAGTTAACACAGGCTTAGGATGTCTTATACGTTTTGTTCTATGAGATTGTCATGACGTTGGCCTGGGGGTAGGTTTATGACAGTCATAAATACCTCTCCCCCCCCTTTTCCTCTCTCTACCCTACTGAGGTTACATTTTCAAAACCCTTGGTTAACATAGAGATTCTGGGAACATCAGAAGGTGTGGGGAAATTAACTATATTCTGGTAATCCAAACAATTGAACATATGCGGTGGTACTTAATGAATATGATGCCAGTTCGGTTGTCATCTGAGACATTCTCATCAATGATAAGATGACAAACTCTACAGTGGAAAGCCTACACATCAGAGTTATCGGATTCACATGGAATTGTTGTTCAATTTAAATGTTTGAATATGAAATTATTCGTGATGGGATGAAATGTGATTTTAGCTTCTAAAATGTGAGATTTGCGTTTTCATAAGATAGGGCTGCTCAATCAGTGGCCCGCCCCTGTGAAGGGACATGGGCTATAAAACTTTTCAAACACGCCCTCCTCTCCCTTCCTATATAAGCCCTTGACGACAATATAACTTCCTGTTCCGAGGATGTAGGACGATGGTCCTATGTCAGAATGGTTCAGATAATAACTACAGAGCGAAGCCAACATCAGCATGAGCTTTGGTTGCGAATGGTATGAACTTTGAACTCTTATTCACGACAGAAGTGATACCTCCTAGCCGTTGAGTTAGCAACAGCAGATGCAACGAGGGTTAGGAAGGAACAGACAGAGTATCCCGTCTATCACCCAACGACGTTACTACAACATATGCAATTGACAACCAGAGGCAATACGGCCTTCCATCTACCACCAACCTACCGAAGCGCAGCTCAGAGTAAATATTTATTACATTTTCCTTTTCCAAATGGGCGGTAATTTCTAATGCATCAGATACTGTAATGGTTTTCTTCCGTTGAAGGAGAGGACCAAAATGCTGCGTGGTTAGTGTTCGACATGTTTAATATCGTCGATAAACGAGAACACTACAAAATACAAAACAACAAATATGAAAACGAAACAGTCCTATATGGTGCAATGACACAAAGACAGAAGACAACCACCCACAAAGTATCCACAGAATATGGCTGCCTAAATATGGTTCCCAATCAGAGACAACGATAGACAACTGCCTCTAATTGAGAACCAATCTAGGCAACCATAGACCTACAAACTACCTAGAAAGGAAACAGCCCCATAAACATACAAAAAACCCGAGACCAGACAAAACACATAAATCCCCCATGTCACACCCTGACCTAACCAAAATAATAAAGAAAACAAAGATAACTAAGGCCAGGGCGTGACAGTACCCCCCACGGTGGCGGCTCTGGCGCGGGACATGGAGCCCACTCCACCATAGTCTTTGTCCGCAGTAGGTCTCTTCCTAGGAACGGCGACCCTCGCCGCCGACCTAGGATTGGCAACCCTACTAAAGGGCCCCACTCCACTAAACAAACTCCTCCGGACTGAGGGGCAGCTCCGGACTGAAGGGTAGCTTAGGACTGAGGGGCATCTCAGGACTGAGGGGCAGCTCAGGACTGAGGGGTAGCCCAGGACTGAGGGGTAGCTCAGGACTGAGAGGTAGCTCAGGACTGAGAGGTAGCTCAGGCTGGTTGACGGCTCTGTGGCTCCTGGCTGAATGGCGGCTCTGGCGGATCCTGGCAGACTGATGGCTCTGGTGGCTCCTGGCTGAATGGCGGCTCTGGCGGCTCCTGGCTGAATGGCGGCTCTGGCGGCTCCTGGCAGACTGACGGCTCTGGCGGCTCCTGGCTGAATGTCGGCTCTGGCGGCTCCTGGCTGAATGGCGGCTCTGGCGGATCCTGGCAGACTGGACAGGCGGGAGACTCTGGCAGCTCTGGACAGGCGGGAGACTCTGGCAGCTCTGGACAGGCGGGAAACTCTGGCAACTCTGGACAGGCGAGAGACTCTGGCAGCTCTGGACAGGCGGGAGACTCTGGCAGCTCTGGACAGGCGGGAGACTCTGGCAGCTCTGGACAGGCGGGAGACTCTGGCAGCTCTGGACAGGCGGGAGACTCTGGCAGCTCGGGACAGGCGGGAGACTCTGGCAGCTCTGGACAGGCGGGAGACTCTGGCAGCTCCGGACAGGCGGGAGACTCTGGCAGCTCTGGACAGGCGGGAGACTCTGGCAGCTCCGGACAGGCGGGAGACTCTGGCAGCTCCGGACAGGCGGGAGACTCTGGCAGCTCTGGACAGGCGGGAGACTCTGGCAGCTCTGGACAGGCGAGAGACTCTGGCAGCTCTGGACAGGCAGGAGACTCTGGCAGCTCTGGACAGGTGGGAGACTCTGGCAGCTCTGGACAGACGGGAGACTCTGGCAGCTCTGGACAGGCGGGAGACTAGCAGCTCTGGACAGGTGAGGCGCACTGTAGGCCTGGTGCGTGATGCCGGCACTGGTGGTACTGGGTCGAGGACACGCACCTCAGGGCGAGTGCGGGGAGGAGGAACAGGGAGTACTGGGCTCTGGACACGCACAGGAAGCCTGGTGCGAGGGGCTGCCACCGGAGGGCTGGTGTGTGTAGGTGGCACTGGATAGACCGGACCGTGCAGGTGCACTGGAGCTCTTGAGCACCGAGCCTGCCCAACCTTACCTGGCTTGATGCCCACTCTAGCCCGGCTGATACGAGGAGCTGGAATGTACCGCACCGGGCTATGCACCCACACTGGAGACACCGTGCGCTCCACCGCATAACACGGTGCCTGGCTGGTCCCTCTCGCTCTCCGGTAAGCACAGGAAGTTAGCGCAGGTCTCCTACCTGGCTTTGCCATACTCCCTGTGTGCCTCCCCCCCAAGAAATGTTTGGGGGTGACTCTCGGGCTTCCTACCACGCTGCTGTGCTCATTTCTCCAACTCCATTCTCCTGTAACCATCCTCGCACTGCTCCAGCGAATCCCAGGCGGGTTCTGGCACTCTCCCTTAGTCGACCTCCCACCTGTCTATCTCTTCCCATGTTGTATAGTCCAGATTCTGCTCCCATGTCCAGAAATTCTGACATCGCTGCCTCTCCTGCTCCTGCCCGTTACCACGCTGCTTGGTCCTGTTGTGGTGGGTGGTTCTGTAACCACCCACTGTAACCTTCCGTTGAAGGAGAGGAGGACGAACATGCAGCGTGGTTAGTGTTCAACATGTTTAATATCGACGATAAACGAGAACACTACAAAATACAAAACAACAAATGTGAAAACCGAAACTGTCCTATCTGGTGCAATGACACAAAGACAGAAGAAGAACACCCACAAAGTACCCACAGAATATGGCTGCCTAAATATGGTTCCCAATCAGAGATAACGATAGACAGCTGCTAGACCAGACAAAACACATAAATCCCCCATGTCACACCCTGACCTAACCAAAATAATAAAGAAAACAAAGATAACTATGGCCAGGGCGTGACAGATACTATATTTACGATAGCACAGCTTCTCCCTGTGTCCCTCAGTCTTCCCGCTCTTTCACTTTCGTCATTTATCCAAAAATGCCATTAATTTCCTCGTAGGCTTTGTTCAACGAACCAAAGCGGAATCAATGCCTACAAAAAAAAACACAATTTCTTTCTATAGTAATGTTGTATTAACTAGGCTCTACCGTATGTCCATGTCCTGCCTCGTTACCTCCAAGAATGTCTGGCGGGTAGATACAGTATACAGTGCCTTCGGAAAGTATTCAGACCCCTTGAATTTTCCCACATTTTATTACTTTACAGCCTTATTCTAAAATAGATTAAATCAATTTTCAGACAATACCACATAATGACACAGCAAAAACAGGTTTTTAGATTTTTTTCAAATGTGTTAAGAATAAAAAACGTAAATATTACATTTACATAAGTATTCAGACCCTTTATGCAGGACATTGTTGAAGCACCTTTGGAAGCGATTACAGCCTCGAGTCGTCTTGGGTATGACGCTACAAGCTAGATCCTCTCAAGCTCTGTCAGTTTGGATGGGGAGTGTTGCTGCACAGCTATTTTCAGGTCTCTTCAGAAATGTTAGATCGGGTTCAAGTCAAAATATCCTCAGCAATCTACACAAAATACCCCATATTTATGAACTGAGAAAGCGTTTTTAGAAAAGTTTACAAATGTATTACAAATAAAAAACAGAAATACCTTCTCTACATATGTATTCAGACCCTTTGCAATTAATCTCAAAATTAAGCTCAGGTGCATCCTGTTTCTATTGATCATCCTTGAGATGTTTCTACAACTTGAGTCCAACTGTGGTAAATTACATTGTTGGGCTTAATTTGGAAAGGCACACACCTGTCTATATAAGGTCCCACAGTTGACAGTACATCTCAGAGCAAAAACCAAGCCATCAGGTCACAGGAATTGTCTGTAGAGCTCCGAGACAAGATTGTGTCAAGGCACAGATCTGGGAAAGGGTGGCAAAACATTTCTGCAACATTGAAGCTCCCCAAAAACACAATGGCTTCCATCATTCTTAAATGGAAGTAGTTTAGAACCCCCAAGACTCTTCCTAGAACTGGCCGCCCAGAACGACTGAGCAATCGGGGGAGAATGGCCTTAGTCAGGGAGGTGACCAAGAACCCGATGGTCACTCTGACAGAGCTCCAGAGTTCCTGTGTGGAGATGGGAGTACCTTCCAGAAGGACAAATATCTCTGTAGCACTCCACCAATCAGGCCATTAAGGTAGAGTGGCCAGACGGAAGCCACTCCTCAATAAAAAACACATGACAGTCATGACACATGACACATGGAGTTTGCCAAAAGGCACCTAAAGGACTCTGAAGCTAAGACTGAACTCTTTGGCCTGAATGCCAAGCGTCACGTCTGGAGGAAACCTGGCACCTACAGTAAAGCAAAGCTCTACAGTAAAGCATGGTGGTGTCAGCATCATGCTGTGGGGATGTTTTACAGCGGGAGGGACTGGGAGACTAGTCAGGATTGAGGGAACGATGAACGGAGCAATGTACAGAGAGATCCTTGATGAAAACCTTCTCCAGAGTGCTCAGGACCTCAGACTGGGGTGAAGGTTCACCTTCTAACAGGACAACGACCCTAAGCACACAGCCAAGACAATACAGGAATGGCTTTGGGACAAGTATCTGAATGTCCTTGAGTGGCCCAGCCAGAGTCCGGACTTGAACCCGATTGAACATCTCTGGAGAGTCCTGAAAATAGCTGTGCAGCTATGCTCCCCATCCACCCTGACAGACCTTGAGAATCTGCAGTAAAAATGGGAGAAACTCCCAAATACAAGTGTGCTAATCTTGTAGCGTCATACTCAAGAACACTTGAGACTGTAATCACTGCTAAAGGTGCTTCAACAAAGTACTGAGTAAAGGGTCTGAATACGTATGTAATTGTGATATTTCAGTTTTTGCTTTTTTTATATGTTTGCTAAAATATCTAAAAACCTGTTTTTGCTTTGTCATTATAGGGTATTGTGTGTAGATTGAGGGGAAAAAACAATTTAATCCATTTTAGAATAAGGCTGTAAAGTAACAAAATGTGGAAAAGGTCAAGGGGTCTGAATACTTTACAAATGCACTGTATCTTGGTCCATCTTAGTATGAAAAACGTATACATTTAGTGTGTATACATTTAGTATGCAAATTGTGCATGGTATGTACACTGAGTGTACAAAACGTTATGGACACTTGCTCTTTCCATAACAGACTGACCAGGTGAATCCCGGTGAAATGTATGATCCCTTATGATGTCACTTGTTAATTTCACTTCAATCAGTGTAGAGCGTCTGCTAAATGACTTAAATGTAAATGTAAAATGAAGGGGGGGATTTTGAAGCCTTGAGACAATTAAAACTTGGATTGTGTATGTGTGTTATTCAGAGGGTGAAGACAATGTATTTGAGTGCCTTTGAATGGGGTATGGTAGTAGGCACGACATGCACCGGTTTATGTCAAGAACTGCGACACAGCTGGGTTTTCTGTGTGTATAAAAAATGGTCCACCAACCAAAGGACATCCAGCCAACTTGACAACTGTTGGAAGCATTGGAGTGACCATGGGACAGCGGCCCTGTGGAACACTCTCTCTGTACTTTGCTCCGTTCATCTTTCCCTCAATCCGGGCAGGGTCGCTACATTCTATCTAATAACGACTGATCTATCACAGAGGTTCTGAAAGACTCAGCCATTGGTTACCAGGGTTCTGGAATGTGTCCCCAACATTCTGTAGAACTTTGGGGCTCAGCAACCACTAGCCATATGCCTTGTACTGTTTGATTGTGCATAAGTGTGATTAATTATTGCTCCTGATAAATACATTTGTTGCTTTTTAATTGTTCACTGACCATTTTGGAAAAGGTAAGATCTAAATTAGAACTAAGCTGATTACTCACTAAGGTGATAAACGTCTATAAAAGTGAAATACAAAATAAGAAAAAGTTAACTGGTCGTCAAGCCATGAAATTCTCCTTAATTGACAATCCTTTTTCTTAATATTTCAGAGGTGTAAGAGGTGTTGTGATGGCCTTCGCAGACGCGTTGTGCTCTCCATGAAAAGGGAACACTATTACTGTGTGAAGGGAGCCAACCTCATTCTGAGGAAAGACCTCCAGCCCGAGCAAGCCTCTGTGATAGAGGATGAAAATGGCAGCCAGTCCTCTCTCTTTACCTCTGCCCTTTCCTCGTTCTGATCCTCTCAGGAGCTTGTCTCTGCATACCTCTACCTCTCCTGGAGACCATGAGACTAAGGCTTCCCTGAGGACATGCAGCTCCAGAAGTGTGAGGAGAAGCCGTCTAAAGATGGAGCATGCAGGACCACCTCTGTGCCCACCCTGTCTGTAGGTACTACAGTCCAACCGGTCATTTGTGAGGGCAAAGGGCACCACATAGTCCATAACAAAGACCATAAATCTGAGGAGAAGCCCTCTTAAGACAGCTTCTGCAGGATCCCCTCTGTGCCAATACGTTACATGTCTCAACTTATAGTCTCTGAAGTTAAATAGACCAGAAGCTTAAGGAGAAGCTGCAATTTGGCACCTACAGAACCACCTCAGGACCTGTGCTATCTACAGCCCAACCCGTCATCTCTGAGGTCAAATTAGTTATAGGACGATTTGGGAGAATGATGGTCCATGATAAACAGCGGATGAGAAGGCCATATTTTCCCATGGTAGGCCTGTCCAAGCAACGTAACATATACTACACATCATACTACCCATTACTGATCCAAACAGTTGCCTTATCAGACCACTGCTAGATTATTATTTCGGAATGAAAGAGCATTTATAAAGCAAGTCTTTTTTAGCTATTATTGAAATGGCATATTCACTGCAGTTAACAGCCTAGACTAGAATTCTTTACTCACTAGAATATATATAAAAAATGCATTTCTGCATTGTGTTGTTATAGCCTAGGTAGGATCATTTTCTTGTCCCAAAAATGCTTAATCAATTGGGGAGACTGCAGGGGCGTGCCTGCAGGAACTGGGAGTGCAGCCTGGTGAGCACACTATCTATCTTAGGCTACCTGCCATTTCATAATCTGATAAAAACAATATATTTCACTGTTTAAATTCATTGGGTATCACAGGAGGCTGCTGAGGGAAGGACGGCTCATAATAATGGCCAGAACGGAGCAAATGGAATGATATCAAACCATGTGTTTGATATCATTCCAGCCCGTTCTCCCCAATTAAGGAGTCACCAACCTCCAGTGTTGGGTATAGGGGCCCAGACCCATAGAGGTGCACGTTTAGTTTTTTTGCCCTGACACTACACAGATCATTCAAATTATCAAGGCTTGATGATTAGTTGCTCATTTGAATAAGCTGTGTAGTGAAAACCAAAACGTGTACCTTTGGGGTCTCGAGGACCGAGTTTGGGAAACCCTAGTATAGGCTATTCACTGCAGCAAATGAATGATGGGTTGCATATGCTTATTACTTAGGCTACATATCTCTTGTCTGTCTTCACTGTTCTCTTTGCACCTTATACACCTGGCCTCGGCTGCCTCTCTGCAACGGATCTCGTCCTCCTCTTCTGAGGAGGAGTAGCGAGAAGGATCGGAGGACCAATTTGCAGCGTGGTAAGTGTTCCCGATGTAACATTTAATGAATCAAACTGAACACTGAAATACAAAAACAATAAAGTGAACGAACGAAAACCGAAACAGTCCTGTCTGGCGACATACACAAAGACAGAAAACAATCACCCACGAAACACAGGTGGAAAAAGGCTACCTAAGTATGATTCTCAATCAGAGACAACTAACGACACTTGCCTCTGATTGAGAACCATACTAGGCTGAACACAGAAACCAACATAGAAAAACAAACAGACTGCCCACCCCAACTCATGCCCTGGCCATACTAAAACAAAGACAAAACAAAGGAACTAGGGTCAGAACGTGACACTCTGCTATAGCTATTCCTCATAACTCTTGGAGTCCCCGAAAAAGCTACACTACAATAAATTGTTGTACACTTAATTCAAGGATTTTATTTACCCCTACTAGCCTATCGAGGAGAGATTCCAGTTTGCTCCTACTTGCTGAATGTAAAATAGGGGAGTTTGAAAGGCAGGAGAGTGTCACACCCTGTTATGTTTCATCTGTAATTGTGCTTGTCACCAACCCCCTCCAGGTGTCGCCCATCTTCCTCATTATCCCCAGTGTATTTATACCTGTGTTCTCTGTTTGTCTGTTGCCAGTTCATTTTGTTTCATCAAGCCTACCAGCATTTTTCCCCATGCTCCTTTCTGTCTCCAGTTCCTGATTTCTAGCTTTCCCGGTTTCTGACCATTCTTCCTGCCCTGACCCTGAGCCTGCCTGTCGTTTTGTACCTTGTCACACCACCCTGGATTACTGACCTCTGCCTGTCCTGAGCCTGCCTGCATCTGGGTCTTCTCCTGAGCCTTCAGAGAGAGAGAGAGAGAGAGAGAGAGAGAGAGAGAGAGAGAGAGAGAGAGAGAGAGAGAGAGAGAGAGAGAGAGAGAGAGAGAGATCAAAATACACTATATGAGTAGCCTGCTGAACCTTGTAAACAGTCAATAATAGACCAATATCTGATCCAAAAGGTTGCATAATCAGGCCTAGGCTATATGCAGTTATTTCCTCATGAAGCATTCAAAACAGGACGTTTGAGTGGTTATTCAAATTAGTCTACATCACTGCAGTTTACAGCCCTAGACAGTAATTGCGTACTCACTTGATAACAGTAATACATTCCTCATTACACTGTGTTGTAACCCAGGTAGAATAATTGTATTGTTTAAAAACATAGGCCTAATGTCTGGGACTATAGAGTGCATAATGGATGAACCCATTTCATAATCTGTCAACTTTTTTTAATGTACTATGACAGGTACAGTTGAAGTCAGAAGTTTACATACACCTTAGCCAAATACATATAAACTCAGTTTTTCACAATTCCTGACATTTAATCCTTGTAAAAATTCCCTGTCTTACGTCAGTTAGGATCACCACTTTATTTTAAAAATGTGAAATGTCAGATGTTGTAAAATATGTTCATGTTAAACAGAGCTTGTTGTTGAATTGCTACATTTAAATATGAGTTTCTATATTATTTTTCATTGCATGTACATTGAAGTATTATTTGCAGTTGTCATGATGACAATGAACACACCCTGAAGCACTGAATGGTGTGTGTTACCATCTCATTAATAGGCCTACAGCTGCGGGAAGTTGGGGTGTTGAGGGTGCTGCAGCGCCCCCTGGAAAATCAGATTAAATACAAAAATATTAATACAAACAAAAAATGTATGATTTTTTTCCCACAAAAGTTGTGCATTTGGCCTTTAGAAATATACAGCAAAAGGTGCAAAGTTATGACAAAGACCCAAAACATCCACATAAAATGCAATTTTTCTTCCATAAAATAACATGTAAACAACCACTTTTTATTAACTTACCATCCTTACAAACCAGTTAATGTACATGTACTTTACTGTATTGTACATACTGTAGGCTGGTCATCTAGGTTTGTACCTGTAGAATTTCCGTCACCATGAAGAAAAACAATCCACAATACAGTAATTGAGTACATTGAGACATCAAGTGGTTTGTGATGATGTGATGTGATGATGTGGCTCAGTTGGCAGAGCATGGGGCTTGTAAACACGAGGGTTGTGGGTTTGATTCTCACGTAGAAAAAGTATGAAAATCTAATTTGATTTATCACATGTGCCAAATACAACAGGTGTGCACAGCATTACTGTGAAATGCTTACTTACAAGCCCTTTACCAACAATGCAGTTCAAGAAATAGAGTTAAGATTTTTTTTACGAAAAAAAAAAAAAAAACTTTAGAATAAAGAGGCTATATACAGGGGTTACTGGTACCGAGTCAATGTGCGGGGGTACAGGTTATTCGATGTAGTTTGTACATTTTGGGTAAAGTGACTGCATAGATAATAAACAGCGAGTAGCAGCAGTGTAAAAACTAGGGGGGTCAATGTAAATAGTCCGGGTGGCCATTGGATGAATTGTTCAGCAGTCTTATAGCTTTGGGTAGAAGCTGTTAAGGAGCATTTCTAAAATACATGCACTCAGTGCTTGACTTGGGATGAAAGAAGTGCAGGATCTGTGTTTGTCCAAGTAGGCCCATTAGACTATGTTCAATGAAATTCACAAATGACATAATGCTATAGAGACCTATGATTAATCACAGTTAAGTGTTCATATTTAAATAGTGTGTCTTCATGACCTTTGGAACAGTGCATCAAGCGCATTCAGACTGACATATTGAATAAAGCGAAATCAGGAAATTAATACCCAGTTTCTATTGCTATTCGATGCATATCCCGCTTTCATTCCAGTTTGATCAACCTTTTTTTGCCTATGTGTGAATCTGGGCCAGCCATAGTCTATTTTGTTTTATAGATGAGCCGGTACGCAATTCCCCAAAAATGACAAGTGCCGGTATGGCGCTCCAGACAGCTCCGGCCTAAGTCAAGCACTGCTCACAACTGTAAATTGCTCTGGATAAGAGCATCTACTAAACATTTTCAATGAATTAGTAGACTATTTAAGTTTTCACATAAAAATAAGTTGCGTTTGCAAAGTATTTAAAGACACTGGAAAACACAGTATATCAAGCAAGTATTTTTATATTCCACAAGCATTATCAGATGTTTTGTAAAGATAATTATCAGACCCAAGCTAAAAATGCTGCTAAAAAATAATCACAAGTAGTGCACTGGGCCTTTACTAGTCCTGTGTTACCAGACAGATATAGATGTCAGTAGTGCACTGGGCCTTTACTAGTCCTGTGTTACCAGACAGATATAGATGTCAGTAGTGCACTGGGCCTTTACTAGTCCTGTGTTACCGGACAGATATAGATGTCAGTAGTGCACTGGGCCTTTACTAGTCCTGTGTTACCAGACAGATATAGATGTCAGTAGTGCACTGGGCCTTTACTAGTCCTGTGTTACCAGACAGATATAGATGTCAGTAGTGCACTGGGCCTTTACTAGTCCTGTGTTACCAGACAGATATAGATGTCAGTAGTGCACTGGGCCTTTACTAGTCCTGTGTTACCAGACAGATATAGATGTCAGTAGTGCACTGGGCCTTTACTAGTCCTGTGTTACCGGACAGATATAGATGTCAGTAGTGCACTGGGCCTTTACTAGTCCTGTGTTACCAGACAGATATAGATGTCAGTAGTGCACTGGGCCTTTACTAGTCCTGTGTTACCGGACAGATATAGATGTCAGTAGTGCACTGGGCCTTTACTAGTCCTGTGTTACCAGACAGATATAGATGTCAGTAGTGCACTGGGCCTTTACTAGTCCTGTGTTACCAGACAGATATAGATGTCAGTAGTGCACTGGGCCTTTACTAGTCCTGTGTTACCAGACAGACATAGATGTCAGTAGTGCGGGCAATATTATTTGTTTCAGCATCCCCCCTTCCCCCACGTTGTCCCCCAAAAAATGCAGCACTCTCACCCCTAACTACTTCCCGCGGCTATGGCCTACAGCATGCAGTAGGATGGGTTGATCAGTTAATTGATAGGTGTACAACGGAACGATAAATGCTCGCCCACCTTTATAGTTATGTAATAAGCTCACATAGTTGCTGTCACAATCTTCAGACTCCACACAATTGTCACTGACTAGTTGGATATTCATTTCCCACTGAGCAAACAATTTCTGTACTGAGAACATTCTTGTAAATTCCTTTTTTATCAGGTTTTTGTTTGGCAGACCTTATTTGTTTTATTGATATTCGTCAATAAAACTCATTAATGCAACTGTTTATGCCATTTTTTTGTGTTCTACTGGTAGCACTGGTTGTCTTGAAAAGAAAATGGTAAAACACTTCAATGTGAGGCTTAAGATGAGGACAGAGCAAGCAGATTAATGTCATTAATGTCAGTTGTTTCAGTGTGAGAGAACTGGAAACATGACAGTCAATAAAAAGCTCTATTCCTAATCTCTTTATGCAGCAAAAAATTGCAATGCTCAATTAACACCCACACTAAGTAACAGGTACAAGAGCATCAGAAATACTTGCTCAATGTATCATGCTCCACCTTTCCTCCCCTCCTCCATCTTTCTCAGTCTCTTCCTAGCATGCAGCAAAAAATCGCAATGCCCAATTAACTCCCACACTAAGTCACAGGTACAAGAGCATCAGATATATTTGCTCAATGAATCATACTCCACCTCTCCTCCCCTCCTCCATCTTTCTCAGTCTCTTCCTAGCTGGAGCTCACACGCGGTGCCTCGTGTGAGTGGCTCAATGTGTTGTGGTCGACAGAGCAATGCTGCTTAATAATGACATGGACTCCCATTGGGGGAGATTGCGTATGTGCGTGTGTGCGTCTGTGTGTGTCGGCTAGGAGCGGTGATGGGCTCACTACAGAATACATACGGTCTTCTTAGACACAGGGTCATGTCACCTCGATTAGCCTATCTGTAGTATATATCCTCTCATTCCAGAAATTGAATCATTGGGCAGCACTTAGTGGGATTGCCTGCATTATATCACCAGGTTGGATCAACACCCCCTTATTTAGTATCTAGCCCTCCCTCCCTCTCTCCATCCCTCCTTCCCTCCTCCATTTCCTCCCTCTTCCACTGCCCTTGTCTCTGATGCTTCGACTTCTGCTGACTCACTCTTAAGACACGATAGGTTGCTCTCCGGGGGGGCTCCCATGCCTTCTTCCCCTCGTCCTCTTTTCCCTCTGTCTTCTCTTCCGCCTTGTCTTCCGTCTTTTCGGGTCTTCGGCTATAGGCGAGTCCCAGGGCAGAGTGCTATCTCTGAGGTACGCCAGGATGCTGCCTGCCTGTCCTGCGTGGGTGAGATGAGCAGAGCTGTAGCTGCCACTGATCATTACACAGATCCTGCTGCAGTTCATCACACAAAGGTTTTATATCTACGTTCAGTATGATTGTATTACAGAAGAGATATTTGGTATTGCTGTTCATTATTATAGCGCACACGCTGTGAATGCATTCCCCACATATTGTTTAGAAGCTTGCCACAATGTGTATATCAAACTCTAGATTATTCTCATCTAAGCAGAAATCATAACATTATGATGGCATCCTGTGTCTAGTGATCTAGCTCAGAGACCTGCCCCCTATAGCACAGGGAAGAGTGGTCTGCACTCAGCAGTTGAGTTGATTGATTTCCTATTCCTCTGCTCTCAGTAAAATATGAGATGATGATGATGATGATGAGGTATGGATTAGATTGAGTATATTGAACCAGTAAAATAGGGCTGGATGGTGTGTCACAGTGAAGGTTAAAGAATAGGGCATAATGGGCAATGGACTCAGCAGAAAAAAACATGTATTTCACACCTTTGAATACCATTAGTTGCTCCTTGTCTTCCCAATTGACACTGAAAACGAGCTCTTGATCAGTGAGCAGCGCCTAACAATTGACAGAAATCAATTTCAGCATGAAAGGACACATTTGACACTATTTTGTAGAATTGAATTAGTTATAGATCTCCATTGGATGTTACCTTTACAGATTTTATTTCTGGGGTCCACAAAAATAACATATTATGAAACAGTCATACAGAATGAAAGGAATAAAAATGAATACAAAATATCTGGATGAAGATGTCTCTGGAAAACAAACAAATAGTTTCTCAGCCACTTTCAGAACTATAATGCTATTTCCACCACTTCTATGTTTAGCAGTATGTTTCTTTATTAACTGCATCCTGTACACACGTCTTCTTCTGGAATAACCTGCCTGTTAGGAGACATAGTCTACCGAGTGTTCTAACAGTACCCACAACTATAAAATATATTTTATTTGACCACAAGAAAAAATAAAGCATGTTTGTATGATACTGTGTAAAAACTGCAATGCCGATTCCGTTGAATTGAGCCATTAGTCTTAACATTTTGGTATAAGACCCTTTTCAGCTGTGAGTGGACATTACATATTTTTGCTAGATGGGCTTCGGATGTGGCTCTATACTGACAGCTTCTGCTGAGCACATGGTGGGCTAGGGCAGGCAGCTCCTCTCTCTCATCTTCCTTAAGACCAATCAGATGCAGAGACAGCTGTGGAAGTGTTTGATTCAATACCTCACTGCCTCTAGCAGTAGCCTCAAAGTGTTATGATGTTCACTGATTCCCATTTATCCAGTTCGACCTGGCCCATATGCACCCCCAGCGCAGAGAGAGGCTGCCCTGTTTGTGCCTGACAGAAAATAAACTCTAGCCTGCTCAATAACTGGGCAGAGGGGACCTCCATGTATTCCAAGGTGGTTCAGGTCTCCATTGGGTTTCCGATTGGCTCAGCAGTCTAAGGCACTGTATGTCAGTGCAAGAGGTGTCTCTTCAGTCCCTGGTTTGAATCCAGGCTGCATCACATCTGGCTGTGATTGAGAGTCCTATAGGGTGGCGCACAATTGGCCTGGTGTCGTCTGGGTTTGGCCGGGGTTGGCCGTCATTGTAAATAAGAATTTGTTCTTAACTGACTTGCCTAGTTAAATAAAGGTTACATTTAAAAATGGTGACCTATATACCGGTTTGTGTAACTGTCATGTGATTTCTGTCAGCAGGTCTCGGGCTACCCCGATTATTCTATTTTCTATAACGTAGTAAAATCTATTTGACTCAGGTTGAAATGAGAAACAAATCAAATCAAATCAAATGTATTTGTCACATACACATGGTTAGCAGGTGTTAATGCGAGTGTTAGAAACACCCCATGGAGGAGTAAAAGCTCTGCTCATTTTCTACTGACTGAAGCTTCACAGTGATTTTAAATGAAATATTTGTCCTCAATTCATCTGGTCCCTCATGTGGACATCTTGTCTGTCTTGTTGAGACTTGTCCCTGATGACAATCATCAGTGGTGATGGATGGACATATGAATTTAGAGATAACATGAGTACTCAAGCTTTTTCCTGGCCTCAAATGTAGAGTCTATGGTATTGTTTAATAATGATTAGTTAAAAGATTGGACCCATATTTTTAGTCTCTGTAAAAATTATAGGCCTACTGCAAATGCTAATCTGAAAAGCTGACTCGTTTATTTACAGAATTCATGACTTGGAGATGATAATTTCTTGAATGAAATGCAATCAAGGAAGCGCACTGCAGGATAATTACGTGTTAATGTGTTCTAGCCAGTCCATCACTATAGTTTCAAGTTTTAATGTCACGTTCACAAGTACAGTGAAATTCCTTTCTTGAAAGCTTTACCCAACAATGCGGTACAGTAGTTCCTTTTGTGTTGGTATGACAACATATTGCTGGAGGCTTGTCCTGGGAACCTGGGGAGAAGACATCCTTGTCACTTTATTGATCCACTTTTATTTCTATGGGGTGAAATGAAGAACAAAGTGAAATCAAATAGAAAAGCTTTTTCATCACTTCCTCTTCAAGGTGAGGATGTTTTATTGCCTCTCACACCAGATTGCCTCATTACATTTCAGTGCTGCATTTCTCAGATTATATTTTATGAGCATCACTTGGTACAATTCAGAGAAAACACAGAGAATGTAGAATGTACAGTACTTCATGGTTGTTTGAGAGAGTGAATTTGTGTGTGCATGCGTATGTGTTTTAAGGATTAAATGAATTTATTTTATTTAACCTCGCAAGTCAGTTAAGAACAAATTCTTATTTACAATGACGGCCTACCCCGGACGAAGCTTAGACAATTGTGCGCTGCCCTATGAGACTCCCAATCACAGCCAGATGTGATACAGCCTGGATTTGAACCAGGGACTGTAGTGACACATCTTGCACTGAGATGCAGTGCCTTAGAATGCAGCACCTCTTGGGAGCCAAATGAAATGACAGATAACATTCATCAAGAACTTGATATATAAAATAAATATAATTAGATTTTGTAACCATAAGGCAATCAGAAGATAGTGGCCGTTTCTGAATACCCATACTTGTGTTCTTAATAGTAGTCTGTTTCAGCATGTGAAAAAATTGTGTTTAATAGTATGTGACATTTCGGAAATCAAGTATACTTTAAATGCCCGGATGCCATACTTAAAAGCTGACCCAACGAATACGGGAAACAACGCAATCGCACATGACACATTCTCAGTATGTGAAAAAAAAGAGATAATTTTATGAAATGTACTTTTTCGAAAATCTAGTTTGCTTTAAATGCCAGGATGTTGTACTAATTTCAGCATTTCTTCTAAAAGATGTCACTGCACACTTTTCAGATATTTCAGAGCTACATTGGAAGAGAGGGGCTGCAAGTTTTGATAGCTTTAGCTCTTTTATTTTACATTTATTTAACTAGGCAAGTCAGTTAAGAACAAATTCTCAATTACAATGACGGCCTACCCCAGCCAAAACCTAACCCGGACAACGCTGGGCCAATTGTGCACCGCTCTATGGGACTCCCAATCAGAATGTTCTAACCAGCCGGGTTGTGATACAGCCTGGAATCAAACCAGGGTCTGTAGTGATGCCTCTAGCACTGAGATGCAGTGCCTTAGACCGCTGCGCCTCTCGGGAGCCCCACTCAAGTAAACAACAAAACAACTTGGAAGATGGCAAATAACAAAGCTTCTGCGGTGGTGTTCAAATATGTCATTTTTGTTCTCCTTAAAATGATCATGACTATTTAATCATAACGTTACATCTTTGAAAACAGATCTGCAGTCTGCTGTCTTCCTTGCTTTTAGCTAGCTACGTGCTTTAGTGTGACCACAAGGTATAACTGTTCGAACAGTAACGTTAGCTACAGGGTTAGCTACTTGCTGGGTGTTGAGCGACAACTTCATATTGAACATTAGCCTGATTAGTTACCGAGCTACTTGCTGCAAATACCAGGGCGTGTGCTCAAACTGTTACAGGGTTTGGTGACAATACCAGGCATTTCATTCAGTGGTGAACACGGCAGGAGAAATGCTGCAAAAAAGGTTGCGTAAATCATGCCACTAGCTAACATTAGTAACGCGGTAGCCTACATTCCTATTTTCCACAGGGGTGCTGGTCTCAACACTTCTCTTTTCTTCTAGTTCTCCTGATTTGTCACATTGGTTTATCTGTTTGGACACTCTTGCATTCCAGGTGACTAGCTCATGAAGCTGGTTGAGAGAATGCCAGGAGTGTGCAAAGCTGTCATAAAGGCAAAGGGTGACTACTTTGAAGAATCTCAAATATAAAGTATATTTTGATTTGTTTAACACTTGTTTGGTTACTACATGATTCCATATTATTGCATGTTATTGTCAGGATTTGGCCAGGGTTGTTATGGTTTTTGGTCACTAGATGCCCCCATTGTGCCTTTTGACCTTTTGTTTTCCCTTGATCCCCATTATTATTTGCACCTGTGCCTCGTTTCCCCTGATTGTATTTAAACCCTTTGTTTTCCTCTGTTCTTTGCTCTGTGTTTGTATGTTAGCATCCAGCCCTAGTACTCTGAGAACTCTTGTTGATCCCGGTGGACTCTCTTGTGGAATTCTGTTTTTTGTTCTTTTTTTTTTTTATTTTTTTTTTTAGTATCTTTTCAGGCTTTTTGTGCTTTATCTTCCACCTTGTGGATTTACCTTTTTTGTCTTGGAGGATTACCTTTGTTCTTGTATGATTCCTTTTGAGGTTGTGGAGTTACATGTTTTCCTGAAGAACTTCACTTTTTACTTCATTAAATACACCGTCTCAAGTACTGCTGTGTCTGCGTCATCTTCTGGGTTCTGCTGACTATTCGTGGCTCAGTTGGTTAAGTGACTGTTTCTCACTCCGGAGATCTGGGTTCGTAACCGGGTCCTGACAGTTATTTCATATTTTTGATGTCTTCACTATTATTCTACAATGTAGAAAATAGTACAAATAAAGAAAACCCTTGAATCAGTAGGTGTGTCCAAACATTTTACTGGTACTGTACATTGCAGTTGATTACCAAGATGACATTGAATGTTCCTTAGTGACCTAATTGAATCGGCTTGAAAACCTATGGAAAGACTTGAAAACGGCTGTCTAGCAATAATCAACTGCCAACTTGACAAAGCTTGAATAATTTTTAAAAATTATGTGTAAATATTGTACAATCCAGATGTGCAAAGTTAATATGTTTTCACATTATGTCTGCATAGGGAACACTCAAAACTGTGTTAACATTCCAATCATGTAAACATTCTGACTTTCTTTACTTTTACACAAATGAGGAGCTGGAACGGTTACTGTTAAGGATCGAGGCCCCATGACAAGTTGCAGTGATGAGTGAGCCACGTTCTCTCTAATGTTTTTCAATTACAGGATATGCTTTGGGAGCTCCCAGAGCGGGAGCCCAGTGAATTCATTATGCTGCTGGTCATGTGTAATATGGGCGACTCTAGCTCTCCCTTAGCTCTCTCTCTCAGCTCTCAGAGACTGGGCAGCTCTGCTTCTTTTGCACGATGCTTCTTTGGCACTCTTGTTTATTAGATTTTTGACAGATGGACAGGTAGTTAGCAAGGGGTTCAGACTGACATTTAAATATTTTTGAAATATTTTGTGCCTCTGCTTATGATGGAGCAGTGCTTATTGTAAACGCTGGTGTTTTTACTTAGGATTGAAACTCTCTATTCCCATTTGACCAGTTCCTTGTCTTCTAGACAGCACAGCATTCAGCTTTAAGAGCTCAAGAGCAATTATTAATTGAATGTGCTATTTATATGTCACATTTAACTGACTGCTGTGCCCCATTCAGGATGTCAGGCAACAGCATAGGAGCCAGGGGGGGGGGGGGACATGTTAGAAGCAGGTAAAATCGTCCCCCCGAAAGAAATAAAACATGAAAAACAAATATTGTATTTTTTGATATATACTAATGGAAAGGCCTCTGCTGTTGGAACATAAGTCACTTCCCCTGCCCCCACTGACTGCTTGGTTCTCACTCTTGGTTGATACAAGCAGTGTGGCAGTGTGAGAGAGAAAAAGCACTGTGCGGCAACACCATCATTACTTACCGGGTAAAGTCATTTTCGTTTGCAACAATAAAGTACGTTTAAGTAAATAGTGTATGATTGTGAATACTTTGATATGTTAGAACGAATGTGAGCAACTATAAGCTTTCTCATGGCTAGTAGCTAGTTAGCTTTATATATAAAGTTGACTGTTTTTCAATATTGCTTCAATATTGCAGATAAAACCCCAAATCTTTCAAACTATTTGTTTGCATAATTTCTAATCCCCTATTTATTTATTTTTAAACCCTTTCAACCCCTCCGCTGATTGGAGCAAACTAACGGACACAAACACGTATTCTACTGCTATTTACAGCCACTTCCGCTCACATATACAGTACACTGTATATGTGATGTTCACAACCCATCTTTCCCAGTACACCACCATGTTACTATTTCCTTTTGCAGCACAACCTTATTTTAATGTGATGTCTTACGACGGTCTTGAACCTCTCTATTTGTACCATTTATACCTAGATTGCCCTAAAAAAAAAAATCTTTACCTAAGAGTATAATCATATTTCCCATTGATTGATTGTGGTTTTTCCAATCTCCTAACAGTACTATTTGTAGGGACATCTGATCACAGACATTATCACTCATCATTCACTCCTGGACCTGAATCCAAAAGTGAGCCACTGAAGGACAATACCAAAAGAGATGATCTGTTTTCTCATGGCAGAGTCTGCAGAAGGTTGACTGTTTAATGCCTCATATATTAAGGATTATTTTTTTTGGGAGAATTGTATATAATCATTTAAATTGAAAATAACTTGTTGATATTTTATATATCAGTTCATAAACATTCATTCAACTATCTTTAATTTTATGCGGCATAGCTGTCAAACCTATATGAGATTAAAATATTAATAATGTGTCCTCTCCGAGTATTATAATAAAAGTGTATGTTCTGACAATGTAACCTCTACAAAATAAATATTTTCCTAATAGGATTCATATTCGTTTTATAAATCAAATAAAATCCCACAATAATTACAGTAAGAAACATACAGTATATTTACATTTACATTTAAGTCATTTAGCAGACGCTCTTATCCATATATATATACAGTTGAAGTCAGAAGTTTACATAGACCTTGGCCAAATACATTTCAATTCAGTTTTTCACAATTACTGACATTTAACCCTAGTAAAAAATCCCTGTCTTAGGTCAGTTAGGATCACCACTTTATTGTAAGAATGTGAAATGTCAGAATAATAGTAGAGAGAATGATTTATTTCAGTTTCTATTTCTTCATCACATTCCCAGTGGGTCAGAAGTTTACATACACTCAATTAGTATTTGGTAGCATTGCCTTTAAATTGTTTAACTTGGGTCAAACATTTCAGGTAGCCTTCCACAATAAGTTGGGTGGATTTTAGCCCATTCCTCCTGAAGAGTCAGGTTTGTAGGCCTCCTTGCTCGCACACACTTTTTCAGTTCTTCCCACAAATTTTCTATAGGATTGAGGTCAGGGCTTTGTGATGGCCACTCCAATACCTTGACTTTGCCACAACTTTGGAAGTATGATTGGGGTCATTGTGCATTTGGAAGAACGATTTGCGACCAAGCTTTAACATCCTGATTGATGTCTTGAGATGCTCCTTCAATATATCTACATCATTTTCTCCTCATGATGCCATCTATTTTGTGAAGTGCACCAGTCCCTCCTGCAGCAGAGCCCCCCCCAGCAATCCCTGTGCTTCCCAGTTGGGTTGGTGTTCTTCGGCTTGCAAGCCTCCCCCTTGTTCCTCCAAACATAACAGTGGCCATTATGGCCAAACAGTTATATTTTTGTTTCATCAGACCAGAGGACATTTCTCCAAATAATACAATCTTTGTCTCCATGTGCAGTTGCAAACCGTAGTCTGGCTTTTTTATGGCGGTTTTGGAGCAGTGGCTTCTTCCTTGCTGAGCGGCCTTTCAGGTTATGTCGATATAGGACTTGTTTTACTGTGGATATAAATACTTCTGTACCTGTTTCCTCCAGCATCTTCACAAGGTCCTTTGCTGTTGTTCTGGGATTGATTTGCACTTTTCGCACCATAGTACATTCATCTCTAGGTGACAGAACACGTCTCCTTCCTGAGAGGTATGATGGCTGCATGGTCCCATGATGTTTATTCTTGCGTACTAGTTTTTGTACAGATGAACGTGGTACCTTCAGGCCTTTGGAAATTGTTCCCAAGGATGAACTTGTGGAGGTCTCCATTTTTTTCTCTGGGGTCTTGGCTGATTTCTTTTGATTTCCCATGATGTCAAGCAAAGAGGCACTGAAGGTAGGCCTTGAAATACATCCATAGGTACACCTCCAATTGACTCAAATTATGTCAATCAGAAGCTTCTAAAGCCATGACATAATTTTCTGGAATTTTCCAAGCTGTTTAAAGGCACAGTCAACTTAGCGTATGTAAACTTCTGAATTTTGATACAGTGAATTACAAGTGAAATAATCTGTCTGTAAAACAATTGTTGGAAAAATTACTTGTGTCATGCACAAATTAGATGTCCTAACCGACTTGCCAAAACTATAGACACCTGGAATGCATTTCAATTAACAGGTGTGCCTTAAAAGTTAATTTGTGGAATTTCTTTCCTTCTTAATGCGTTTGAGCCAATCAGTTGTGTTGTGACAAGGTAAGGGGGTATACAGAAGATAGTCCATAACATGGCAAGAACAGCTCAAATAAGCAAAGAGAAACAACAATCCATCATTACTTTAAGACATGAAGGTCAGTCAATATGGAAAATGTCACTAATTGTTTTTGTTTCTTCAGGTGCAGTCACAAAAACCATCAAGAGCTATGATGAAACTGGCTCTCATGAGGCCCGCCACAGGAAGAAAGACCCAGAGTTACCTCTGCTGCAGAGGATAAGTTCATTAGAGTTACCAGCCTCAGAAATTGCAGCCCAAATAAGAGACATCTCAACATCAACTGTTCAGAGGAGACTGCGTGAATTAGTCCTGAGTTAACAGAATCTACAATTTTACAAGTGAGATTATCACTTACAGTTATTTTAACATATTTTAACAACAGTAGAGGCAAACAGTAGATGACATACTTTTGGGTGTCCTGGGTCGCTTAGCTAACTTAGCTTAACTTTCTTTGGTGCTATGGAACAGAACAGTAGTCTTGAATTATGATTCTTTATCCATATTCATAGAAGTATAATCGTATTTGGAATAAAACCATTTACGTTGAACGATTTACATGATCTCAACATAATGTTGATTCTGTTCTCTATTCAAAAAGGTCCATTGAGCTTACAATTCTGGAGAGTAGCTCCTATGATATTAAAGGTCCATTGAGCTTACACTTCTGGAGAGTAGCTCCTATGATATAAAAGGGGAAAAGGAAATTAAGTAAACACTTACAATAAAGGATGAAAGTAAGTAAATGTACAAAGGCCTGTGTTCCTATTTTTTTTTAAAGCTGACTGTAAATGGCATCTAGCTTTGTTTTCTCTAGTGGCTGACGTTAAGGTCCATTCCCCTTTGACATCCCCTGGAGGTTGCTCACCAGCACGACTGCCATGATCAATGTCCATACAAAGGATGGCAGAGTTACAGCATATGCCCAGGCCAGCTTGTCAACAAACACTCCTGTCCCTGGATGGATTTCAACATATTTAAACACGGAATGTTTCAAATGAATTTTCATCAAATAAAATATTCAAATTGAATAGACATTCATTGTTTGAATGTCTGAAAATAGATGAATGTCCCTTTAAAGCCCATTACCTGATCTGAATCAGTCACAGAAACCGGAGAGAAAGGGGGGTGGGGGTGCAGGACTGGAGAGGGCGGAGCTGGTTTGTGCAGAGCCAGACGCAGGGCTCGAGAGGGCGAAGCTGGGTTGTGCAGGGAAAGTCGCAGGGCTAGAGAGGGCGATGCTAGGTAGTGTAGGAGAAGCCATTTTCAAAGTTTCCGCAAATCTATGAGGAGAGGATACATTTATTAGAGTTACCAGCCTCAGGAATTGAAGTCCAAATAAACGCTACAAAGTTCAAGTAACAGTCACATCCCAACATCAACTGTTCAGAGGGGACTGTGTTAATCAGGCCTTCATGGTCCAATTGCTGCAAAGAAACCACTACTAAAGGACACCAATAAGAAGACGAGACTTGCTTGGGCCAAGAAACACAAGCAATGGACATTAGACCGGTGGAAATATGTCCTTTGGTCTGATGAGTCCAAATTTGAGATTTTTGGTTCCAACCACCGTGTCTTTGTGAGACGCAGAGTAGGTGAACGGATGATCTCTGCATGTGTGGTTTCCACCATGAAGCATGGAGGAGGAGCTGTGATGGTGTCTGTGATTTATTTAGAATTCAAGGCACACTTAACCAGCATGGCTACCACAGCGATACGCCATCCCATCTGATTTGCGCTTAGTGGGACTATCATTTGTTTTTCAACAGGACAATGACCCAACACACTTCCAGGCTGTGTAAGTACTATTTGACCAAGAAGGAGAGTGATGGGGTACTTCATCAGATGACCTGGCCTCCACAATCATTTGGACCGCAGAGTGAAGGAAAAGCAGCCAACAAGTGCTCAGCATATGTGGGAACTCCTTCAAGACTGTTGGAAAAGCATTCCAGGTGAAGCTGGTTGAGAGAATGCCAAGCATGTGCAAAGCTGTCATCAAGGCAAAGGGTGGCTACTTTGAAGAATCTAAAATCTAAAATATATTTTGATTTGTTTCACACTTTTTGGTTTCTATATTATTCTATATGTGTTATTTCATAGTTTTGATGTCTTCACTATTATTCTACAATATTGAAAATAATACAAATAAAGAAAACCCTTGAATGAGTAGGTGTGTCCAAACTTTTGACTGGTACAGTATAAGTCAGTTGAGTCGTCTGACTCTTCTCCAAATTCTGGGGTAGAACAGTTGCCCTCTTGCTCTGCTAGGGACCCTGAGGTTGGACACCGTCATCACTGTTGAGTGATTTAATCTTGCTTGTTGTGTGGAATCGCTTGTCTGAAACAAATTGAAGGTAGAATAGGTAATGTACCATAGTTACGTCAATGGTTAGGCTTAATCCAACCTCTTTCCCAGTCTAAATTACATTTAGCCTGCAGGATTGACTACTATGAGGGAAAGGGGGATACCTAGTCAGTTGCACAACTGAATGCATTCAACTGAAATGTATCTGCCTCTGAATCAGAGCGGTGTGGGGACTGCCTTAATCGACATCCACGCCCATCGGCGCCCGGGGAGCATTTGTAGCCCCTTCAGTTTAATATGAATTTAGTTTAATCATGTGTGTTATGCTGCGGTTAGATGAGGGACAAGAAAGCAAGAAAGATGGAAAAAGCAAGACTTATGCATTGCTATGGTGATTTCAGTAAACATTTAGTTCTCCATTGTTATCTGGATACAAAATCAACATCGGGTTGATCTTCAACGCTACGGCAGACGGCAAAAGTTTACACATTTGAACTCTGGCAGCAAACCCCTCTAGCGTGGCGGCTGACGGCATTCACCGTCATTGTAAACAGTGACATCCAGTTTGCCATCTGCCATCTATTCTGTACCATCTAAAGTTATCATTAGCTATAGGGCTGGTGGAAACATGTGACACCAATTAGGCCCCGGAGCACTGGACTTGCCCTGGTTTAGGGGAAGCTTTGCCCTGGAAACAGGTGTCACTGTTGATTCCCTCTGTGAATGATATAAGGGCTACAAGAACAGTTTCACGTGGTATAATTTATAACTAATTGTATGTTGGGCTTAAATGAATAGCAATGCATATCTGAAGCAGAAGAGTTCTACTTACTGCTGACAAAAATGACATTATAATGTGGCCACCATCCTGGCGGCTTCTTCCCCTCCACTCAATTATGGAAGGATAGTCAGCCAGAGGATTCCCCTGGTTACCGAGTTTGCTGTCATTGTATCACCTTATGGCATCTGTCTTGACCTCGCTGTACCTCCCTTGATCGCTCCCCTCACTCCACCGCACAACAGCGAACTTTCAGTCCATGCTGAATGAGTGAAACATAGTTCTCACTGACTTTACATGATTAGACCAGAAAATGACTGTTTCATCTAGCCAGCTACTGTTAGCACGCACCATTTCTTAGAAACGTCTTTGCTCGCCTGAGGTAGAGTATCTCATGATAAGCTGTAGATCACACTATCTACATAGAGAGTTTTCAACTGTATTTTCTGTAGCAGTCTACATACCACCAAAGACCGATGCTGGCACTAAAACCGCACTCAAGGAGCTGTATACCGCCATAAGCAAACAGGAAAATGCTCATCCAGAGGTCGCATACCTAGTGTCCGGGGACTTTAATGAAGGGAAACTTAAATCAGTTTTACCTCATTTCTATCAGCATGTTAAATGTGCAACCAGAGGGAAAAAATTCTAGACCATCTTTACTCCACACACACACACACACACACACACACACACACACACACACACACACACACACACACACACACACACACACACACACACACACACACACACACACACACACACACACACACACACACACACACACACACACACACACACACACACACACACACACACACACCATTTGGCAAATCTGACCATAGTTCTATCCTCCTGATTCCTGCTTACAAGCAAAAATTAAATCAGGAAGCACCAAGTAGATGCTAAACTACAGGACTGCTTTGCGAGCACAGACTTGTTTTTCCGATGGCATTCGTCGGATGTGGCAGGGCTGGCAAACTATTACAGACTACAAAGGGAAGCACAGCCGAGAGTTGCCCAGTGACACGAGCCTACCAGACGAGCTAAATAACATCTATGCTCGCTTCGAGGCAAGTAACACTGAAACATGCATGGGAGTATCAGCTGTTCCGGACAACTGTGCGATCACGCTCTCCGGCAGCCGATATGAGTAAGACCTTTAAGACAGACAAACAAAGTAATGACAAAATGCACACTACTGTGAACACACTTACCATCCCTCTCTCTGTACATTTATGTTTCTGTCATTTGTGTTGTTTAATTAGTTCATACATGGGTTACTACATGATACAAAGAAAAAAGTCCCTAAGAAAGGAGGCGGGGACCGCTCAAGAGCGAGAGACTCATAGCTGATAACTACACTCATAGAAATTGCTAAAATACTTTAAATATGAACAACCACTCATTCGAAAATAAATTGACCAGGTCCTGCCAATTAGTTCTGGGCGGATCCCTCACCTTCCTCATGATCATTGATGCCTCACAAGGTGAGATCTTGCATGGAACCCCAGACAGGGTGATTGACCGTCATCTTGAACTTCTTCCATTTTCTAATAATTGCGCCAACAGTTGTTGCCTTCTCACCAAGCTGCTTGCCTATTGTCCTGTAGCCCATCCCAGCCTTGTGCAGGTCTACAATTTCATCCCTGGTGTCCTTACACAGCTCTCTGGTCTTGGCCATTGTGGAGAGGTTGGAGTCTGTTTGATTGAGTGTGTGGACAGGGGTCTTTTATACAGGTAACGAGTTCAAACAGGTGCAGTTAATACAGGTAATGAGTGGAGAACAGGAGGGCTTCTTAAAGAAAAACTAACAGGTCTGTGAGAGCCAGAATTCTTACTGGTTGGTTGGTGATCAAATACTTATGTCATGCAATAAAATGCAAATGAATTACTTAAAAATCATACAATGTGATTTTCTGGATTTTTGTTTTAGATTCCGTCTCTCACAGTTGAAGTGTACCTATGATAAAAAATTACAGACATCTACATGCTTTGTAAGTAGGAAAACCTGCAAAACCGGCAGTGTATCAAATACTTGTTCTCCCCACTGTATTTACAAGTGTATGTCTTGTTGTCTCTCTCTGTGGTTGCCGGTCCATCTGCTGGAGAGAGTTGACAGAAAAGTGTCTGGTTGCGTTCCTAATGGATACATCAGGTGTACCCATGTTGTCACATAGAATAACTGTTTCGGTGGTTTTCGGTATTCTTCGTCCTAGGCTAAGCACATTTCCAGCTGCAGACTGAAAAGACCTCGTCTAAGATTTGCTCTTTCTGTGGCAATGTTTTAGAGTTGAACCATTTATAGTGTCCTCGGCCTCCTCGGCCTATAGAGTTGTAGTTCTTAACCATTTCACATGTAGCTACCTCTCCATGCTTTTCTGGTCTTGTAGTTCTAAACCATTCGTGAGCCGGGTAGCCACCGCTGTACGCTGTCTGGTCTAATGGCCTATAGAATTATAGCCATTCCAACGTGGGGACTCCGTCCTGGCGTTCTCTGACTTAATGTACATTTAGTAGTTTGTGGGTTTTATACTCTGTGGAAGAAGGGGGCGTTCCATGACACTGACCAAGTCTATGCTCACGTGGGCATGGCTACTGGCTTGGTTAAAACCTTTATATAAAGAACAATTCTCATTTAGAAGGCTAACATCACAATACATCTTTTCACAAATATTTTAATATTTACTCATTCATTTTATCCAACATCTAGATGTAAATCTGATCATTGAAACGTGTACACAAACAGAGATACAGTAAAGTGGGTCTCTTGTCTTTCATGAGGTCACCAAATTAAGCAGCTTTGACAGGAGTGTTCTTTAAATACCCATGGACCATTCCCACATTCTCAAAATATAAATATTGTTTAATTATTCAAACTTTTTATTGTCCAAGTGTCTCTCTGTGTTCCACAGTTTACATTCCAAACACGAACACTACACAGCATAGAGGCAGCGTATTTTACGACCGCCATAAAACAGCCGACTTCCCGCTCGCCCCCCCTCTACGAGAGAGCACGCTGTAGAGCGGACCCACTGTAACCTGATCCTTCAGATCGTCACAGGAGAGTAATGACAGGGTCATATCAGATCATGATTGAGCTGCCCCCGACACAGCGAGAGAGGTTCCTGTGAACTCTGTGTTGAGATGCTACAAGGGAATTGCTCTAAATGGAGAAATAGTTCATGGTCAAACGCACAGCAAAACAAAGAAACAACTCCGTAGTTCTTTTGAAGGGGGGGAGTTTTTTAAACTTTCATCTCCCACTTTCTTAACACTTGATGATCAGTGTTTGTATGCCATAGGAAATGATGGTCATTACACAGTGTAGAAGTTGGCCAGAGGATCTATGATCAGAACACTGCTGACCTACATGTCAACCATCCACTTCCAAACAGGCTTTCCCAAAGCCATAAACACGAAACAGGTAGTCAGGCCATGCATGAAAATTCAGTGTCCGTAGTCCAGTTCCATTGTATGTAGGTTTATATCTCTGCATGTCCTCAATATTGTAAAAAATCATAACAATTAGACAGTCGCCATTGCCTAGATCTTTCCATATGTTGTATATTGTATGACACTGACAGGAGGGTTTAAAATGTCATGCAGAAGTCTTTACTGGTTGCTGGAAACAGTGAACACAATTGCACATACTTATCTTCTGATGAAAACAACGTGTATTTTCTGTGAACACCTAACAGTGAATTTTGTATATACTGGTGATATTTGAATTTTATGTTTGGCAAAGGGTGGTCTAAGATAGGCTTGAATTTTTCCATCCTTGCACCCAAATATGAAATGTGAACATCGTGAAAAACACAATAAATACAATTAATCATGGAATTAGCCTCTGTACTTGTTATTAGTATGATCCAAGTACTTTGAAATGTGTATGTTCCATGTATGTAAGACCTTACATGTCTCTCATATGACTTTTATACAACACATGCAACATTTCTGTTTGGCTAAAGCTTGACCACCCATATACACTGTAAGTCAGATATTACAAGAATCCCCCATGAATCTTGTAAAAATTGGACATAAGAGTTTTTTTCAAAGGACTGCAAAGGACTTTAAGTAAGGTTCTTGGCAACTGCCCGCACACCACCCCTGTCAAACTAGTTGGCAAATTCGATGTCTTAGATGTCTTTAACTTAATCACAGTGATTATGGATTATGAAGGTGTGTTCCATGTGTTAAAGGCCCAGTGCAGTCAAAAATATGATCAACCTGTGTTTTATATATATTTCCACACTATGACTGTAAAAATACTGTGAAATTGTTCAAATAATGACAATGCCCTTTTAGTGTAAGAGCTGTTTGAAAAGACTGCCTGAAATGTAAGCCTGTTTTGGTGAGATAGAGTATTGGCCTGCCTGGTGACATCACCAGATGGTACATTAGTTAATATACCAATAAAGAAGAAGCTATCTCTGTTTATTTTTGACCATTCTGTCATGCCCTGACCTTAGATTCTCTGTTTTTCTATTTATTTTGGTTAGGTCAGGGTGTGACTAGGGTGGGTACTCTAGGGTTTTTGTCATCTCGGGTTTTTGTATGTCTATGTTGGCCTGATATGGTTCCCAACCAGAGACAGCTGTTTATCGTTGTCTCTGATTGGGGATCATATTTAGGTAGCCATTTTTTCCCATCGTTAGTTGTGGGATCTTGTCTACGTTTAGTTGCCTGTCAGCACTAGTTTGTATAGCTTCACGGTTCGTTCGTTTGGTTGTTTGTTGTTTTTGTTCATTCATTAGAAAGAGAATGTACACATACCACGCTGTCCGATCCTTATGACGAACATGACACATTCAAAGAAACAAAACAATCACAGTAAGTTCCTTCATTTTTAACCAGAAATGATTTGATATTGATATAAAAACTATTACATTGGACCTTTTTTAGAATGTGTTTGGTGCTATCATTATAATGGCAGGAGAGTGACAGTCATGAACAGGCAGAGAGGGAGAAAAAGAGAGGCCACAAACTGGTAAGATAGTGAGAAGTGCCTCTCCAAGCCCATATAATTTTGCTCATAGACTGATCTCTCATAGTGTGAATCAATCTTAGTTATCATATAAGCTGATATGATTTCATCACAGATCATAAGTCTAGAGTGTGTATTGCATGTGTTAACTTCATGCAGGAGAGAGGCAGCAATGAATATATTTAATTTTAGAGTGGTAGAGTGGTGATTGATTAATTTCAGTTTGACCTTTCATCCCTACTTTTTTTTTTACTAAAACAGTTAACTGTGTATTTAGCTGGTTATTATTACAGTATAATAACTGTATTATAAGTTTTAAAATGTTAAGTTATAAACCATTCAGTATGTAGAGCAGCAGTAGTAACAATCTGACAAAAGGGAAGTGAGAAATACTAGGAAATGAATCATACAGGTGCAGTGAAATACAAAACGGATATTTAATTGAATATATCCACATTAACAGTTACACTTCTATTTAGCAAAGTATTTAATGGCCTTGGCCCTAAGACTGATTAGACTGTACCAGAGTAAGTGCCCTTCTGCAAGGGTCCCCTTAGCCTTGTAAATTTGCCCATTTTAGCCTTGTAAATTTGCCCATTTTAGCCTTGTAAATGTGCCCATTTTAGCCGTGTAAATGTGCCCATTTGGAAGTTAAGATCGGTTTGTATCCTTTTCTTAAAAGTCACTAGAAATGAGCATTTAAAACCTGTTTTTCAAATATTTTTCCAGGGGCAGGACCCCCCACAATGTCAGAGTCGCTCCTACACCACCTGGTGACAGGCTATACAATTTCATTTGTAAAGCTCTCAAAAACATAACAGAAAGAAAGCTGTCACAGAAGTGGATCAACATCTGATGACAGGTTAAGCACAAAGAGCTGGCAAAGACACCTCTAGCAATGACAGTCAATGTGCATCAAACTACACAGGAAAGTGGATCAAAAAGAGTATGGTACAACAGGGAGCCAATCTGGGAAAATTAACGAGGTTGGAGATAGGTGATTTGATTGTTTCGACTCAAAGCCAAGCTAATCCAAGACTTCCTGTGCTGTTGTATCTTTGCCAAATAGAAACAGTGGAAGGCATAGACATGATAACAATGATGGATAGAGGCAAGATGTATGTATTACTGTATTTGCATAATTGCACCAGTGCTTACTTGGCACATGCCAGTACTTGCTCACTGAAAAAACACACACAAATACACTCTCTCACACACACGAAGACACCGTAGTGGGAGGGTTTTCACTCCAAGTTTGTCTGTTCGGGGATCTCAGGGATGGATTTTCAAGCAAAGACACAATCAAACCAGTTAACAAAGCAGACAGGGCACATGGGATTGGATTCAATGAATAGAAATAGGATCTATTTCCCTTATCCCTTGGATTGATATGCGCGCGCACACACACACATACACACACACACACACACACACATACACACACACGCGCACACACACACACACACTGTCACGGATCCGTCTGAAACTTTCATTGTGCACACCTGGTCCCTTTTCCCACTGATTGTATTTGTATATATGTGCCCTTTGTTCACCATGGTGGTGTCGGTTATTGTTACTATGTCCGTTGGTGTGTGTGTGTACCTGTGCTGTGTGTTTTAGGCTTTCGTGCCCTTGTGGATTGCGCAGATGCTTATGGGTCGCGTTAATCATTGTGTGCAGGTGTGTTATTTATTCAAGGTACTCCTCCCTCCTTTGTTTTGGGTTTCTACCCTGTGTTTTGTTACATGTTTGTTTGGTCTTCGTCCCCGTGCCTTTACAAGTGCACACGGTAAATTGGGTGAAATAAAAACCCATATTAATCATTCCCGCGTCTGTCTCCCGAATCATTCATGCCAACGTGACACACACCTACACACCCACAAACACCTGACACACACACATCCTGATATATATATACTAGGTTGTGGATCCGTCCAGAGATTGTGCCCTATAAGTGACCCTGAGCTGGCAGCCTCCATTACTTTATACTGAGGCAATCAGTCGGCCTAGCCTACTGATTGGGAGGAAAACAGGCGTTATGTGAGACGGGAGAGGAGAGTGTATTTGTATACAGAATGTTCCAATACATGGGTCTTTCTATAAACTAGGGTGCCAGTGAGGATTTCCTACACTGGACAATTATTTCATGACATTAAATTAAGTTATAAGGGGGTATCATAGCTATATTAAATTACATTTATGAGTTGATATAAAACCTATGTTTAATCCTTTATCGTGATTGGTGTCTGGACGGATTTGTGCACAATTGTGTGACGTTAAACATGACTTTTCTGTCCTTGCATTTATGGAAGTGTAAGTTGTTGTTATAGCATATATTACACATTGAACATGAACCTTGTAAGATTCCTGGATCGAGCTGTAGGACAGTTTTTTTGTATTGAGAGCTCAGAAATGCAGTGTAGCTACTGTACGTACCATTTAGTGTCTCCTTATGTTATTGGGTGAAAACAGTTTCATGGGCACTCAAATCCAAAAAAGTAAATGTGACTGCAAAATGATTGTCACATATGTAGAATGCATTGGCAAGCCCTAAAAAAATATTCTTAAAGTGGTAATTGCATACATTGCTTTTTTACACAGTGCTCTGTATGTGACAGAGCACTGTTTCTACAACTGGTGTATCTGCTCTCTACAGCTGTGTCTAAATTACTTCTGTTAGGATACTTTGCTCTTCGACCTCCCTGTTGTTCCCTTCGCATCCCTGAGGGTTGGGAGGGAAAGGGTACGATAGTCCCCCACCCTCTCCTCTCTATGAAGAAAGTGTGTGTCTGTGTCTGAGTGGCACTTTCATCTGAATGATCAAGTGAGATGGAAATCTTTTGATTTAGGAGAGTTGTCCTGGATCTCTGTCTTTGTTCTCTCCCTCTCTCTCTCTCCCATTATCTTGTTCTCTCGTTCTCTGTCTTTCTGTCTCTTCCAAAATACTGTCCGTGTTTGGCAAATCACCTTAAAGGTTGCTTGGACACTAGTTCACAAGGACCAGGCATACTGTGTGCCTAGTTGGAAATAATCAACAACCTTTTTCTGTTGAGAGATAGTAGACATCACTAGGATGTAGGATCAGGATCTGGGAGTCTTTTCTATAGATGAAGAAAAAGCTTTTGATAGTGTATGTCATGCCTATCTGTTTAGGACTATGGAAGCTTTTGGCCTGGGTAGTGGGTTTAGATCATGGGTTAACTTCTTGCGTCGAGTCATCCCGGATCCGGTATCGTGACTACAGCTTCAAGCTCATTACCATAACGCAACGTTAACTATTCATGAAAATCGCAAATGAAATGAAATGAATCTATTTGCTCTCAAGCTTAGCCTTTTGTTAACAACACTGTCATCTCAGATTTTCAAAATATGCTTCTCAACCATTGCAAAACAAGCATTTGTGTAACAGTATTGATAGCTAACGTAGCATTTTGCGTAACATTTAGCATTAGCATTCAGCAGGCAACATTTTCCACAAAAACCAGAAAAGCATTCAAATAAAATCATTTACCTTTGAAGAACTTCGGATGTTTTCAATGAGGAGACTCTCAGATAGCAAATGTTCAGTTTTTCCTGAAAGATTATTTGTTTAGGACAAATCGCTCCGTTTTCTGCGTCACGTTTAGCTACGAAAAAGAACCTGTATCCAGGATTGTGTAAATCTATCCGCAAGCTCATTAGTATAACACAACGTTAACCTCTTGCTCCTACCTGGCACGCAGGCGTCCCATCTAGAGCTCTGGAAATGCAAATGCGCTACGCTAAATGCTAATAGTATTAGTTAAAACTCAAACGTTCATTAAAATACACATGCAGGGTATTGAATTAAAGCTACACTCGTTGTGAATCCAGGCAGCAAGTCAGATGTTTAAAATGCTTTTCGGCGAAAGCATGAGAAGCTATTATCTGATAGCATGTAACACCCCAAAAGACCCGCAGGGGACGTAAACAAAATAATTAGCATAGTCGTCGCTACACAAACCGCACAAATAAAATATAAAACATTCATTACCTTTGACCATCTTCTTTGTTGGCACTCCTAGATGTCCCATAATCACTCTTGGGTCTTTTTTTCGATTAAATCGGTCCACATATAGCCTAGATATCGATCTATGAAGACTGTGTGATAAACGGAAAAAAATTGCGTTTCATAACGTAACGTCATTTTTTAAAATTCAAAAAGTCGACGATAAACTTTCACAAAACACTTCGAAATACTTTTGTAATGCAACTTTAGGTATTAGTAAACGTTAATAAGCGATCAAATTAATCACGAGACAAAGTGTTTTCTATAGGGGTCCGTCTTGAAATACTGTCCGTGTATTTCTCAACCAAAATATCCGGTCGGAGACCGGAAGAAATGGGCTGTCTCTTGTTCGTTTGACCAAGAAACAAATCCTAGGCAAATGACAAGACTGTTGACATCGTGTGGAAGCTGTAGGTACTGCAACCTCAGCCCTATTTAATGTCTTTCGCCCATAATAATGGGTTGAAGCGGCGGATGGATATATTTTTCCACTTTCAGTGATCAGATTTTCCTGCACTTTTCAATGAAACGCACGTTCTGTTAAAGTCACAGCCGTGATTTAACCAGTTTTATAAACGTCTGAGTGTTTTCTATTCACACATACTAATCATATGCATATACTATATTCCTGGCATGAGTAGCAGGGCACTGAAATGTTGCGCGATTTTTAACAGAATGTTCGAAAAAGTAGAGGGTCGACTGAAGAGGTTAATCTATTCATGAAAATCGCAAATGAAATGAAATTAATCTATTTGCTCTCAAGCTTAGCCTTTTGTTAACAACACTGTCATCTCAGATTTTCAAAATATGCTTTTGAACCATAGCTAAACAAGCATTTGTGTAACAGTATTGATAGCCTAGCATAGTATTATGCCTCTCTTTCAACATGCAACATTTTCCACAAAAATCAGAAAATAATTCAAATAAAATCATTTACCTTTGAAGAACTTCAGATGTTTTCAATGAGGAGACTCTGTTAGATAGCAAATGTTCCGTTTTTACAAAAAAAAATATTTGTGTCGACTAATCGCTCTGTTTTGTTCATCAAGTTTGGTTAAGGAAAAAAAAATATATATTAAGTCATTAAAACGCAAACTTTTTTCCAAATTAACTCCATAATATCGACAGAAACATGGTAAACCGATGTTTAGAATCAATCCTCAAGGTATTTTTCACATATCTATCGACGATAAAATCCATCGTGGCAGTTTACTTTCTCTTCTGAAGAAATGGAACGCACATGGACCTACAGATTACGCACACAGGACACCGGGCGGGACACCAGGTAAATGTAGTCTCTTATGGTCAATCTTCCAATGATATGCCTACAAACACGTCACAATGCTGCAGACACCTCTGAGAATAGACAGAAAGCGCAGGCTCATTCCTGGTGCATTCACAGCCATATAAGGAGACATTGGAACACAGCGCCTTCAGAATCTGGGGCATTTCCTGTATGAAACTTAATCTTGGTTTCGCCTGTAGCATTAGTTCTGGGGCACTCACAGATAATATCTTTGCAGTTTTGGAGACGTCAGAGTTTCGTCTTTCCAAGGCTGTCAATTCCATGCATAGTCGAGCATCTTTTCGTGACAAAATATTGCGCTTAAAACGGGAACGTCGTTTTGTCCAATAATGACATAGGTTGAAGAGGTTAAGCTACTGTAGTGCGTGGCTTCCGGTATGGTACATCCAAGGGTGTGGGTTGAGCCGGCTAGTCCCAGGTAGGAGAAAGGATTAGGCAGGGGCCCTCACTTTCAGGTGAGTTCTACTGTCTAACCATAGAACAACTGCTGTGTAGGCTGAGGGAGAGGCTGCAGGGGATGTCAGTTCCGGGGGCAGTGGGTGGGGAGTTGGTTTCAGTGTCGGCTTATGCTGATGATGTGATGGTTTGTCAAGGGGCATGGAGATGTGGACGACGTTAGCAGGGCTTTGGTGTTTGAGAGGGCGGCATCAGCTAAGGTGAATTGGGAGAAGAGCGAGAGTCTGATTACGGGGAGATGGGCCAAAGCTGGATGTCCTAGTCTTCCTGGGGGGCTACAGTGGGGCAGAGTTGGGATGAAGTTCCTAGGGGTATTTTGGGTGTCATCAGAATTTCAGTAGAGAAACTGGGAGGGGCTGGTGGTTCAGGTTGCAGCTAAGTTGTCTAAATGTTGGTGGTTGTTGCCACTAATGTCTTTCATGGGAAGGGTCCTGGTCACTAACAACTTGGCCGCTTCGATGCTTTGGCACAGGCTGATGGTGTTGGACCCCCAAAAGAGTCTCGTCAGACAACTGCAAAAGTTACTTGTGGACTTTTTTGGATCAACACTGGACACGCACAGCAGTGTTACACCTGCTTTTGCATGAAGGTGGACAAGGGCTGGTGGACATTGGGTCCAGAGTTGCACCTTGGACTTGGAGCAAGTTGGTAGGTCAACCATTACTCCACTCGACCGTGCTGTGCTTCGAGCATGAAAAGAGACTAACTGTTCAGAGACGTTTCATGGTCAGGAGCTTGGATAATGGAGGAGCCAGCAACATGGCAAAGGCTTCTTCCATAAAGTCTTCCAGGCTGCTGCAGCAGGGGGTGAATGGGGGTCTATGCAGCACCTCCGGGTGCCTTCAGAGAGCCGCAGCAGAATAGGCAGAGACTGGGTTGTCTAACTATGGATGGCAATGACCTACCTTCGTAGGAGAGCACCAGGAGGGTGAGAAGATGATTTTATCGGGTAACACTTTATTTTGATAGTCCATCTGTAGATGCTCTACAGACTATCTACTAACCCTAACCGTAAACCTTATCCTAACCCTAAACTTAATCTTTACCCTGACCCTTATTCTAAACCTAACGGTAACCTTATAACCTTATCCCTGTATAAGTCTCCAATAGAGAAGTGCACTGCTGATCTAGAGTGGAGGATGATTCACAGGGCTTTCGCTATGAACAGATACGTGTGGTATCTTGATCCATCAGTGAGGAGGGGGTGTCTGTTCGATGAGGAGACAGAGAGCATCTGTTTTTCATTGGTTCCAGGCTGGCAGGGCTGTTTTCTGTCCTGGGTGGGTGGAGTACAGGGCTAGGGTTGAGCTATGCTGCTGTGGCTGGTACGGGCTCAGCTGCCACAAGAGCATACCTACTGTAAACTGGTGAACCGCCTGGGAGAGTTTGCAGAGGTCAGCCGGGGGGACGAAGAGGTGGGTTTGGTTTGAACTTTTTAGGTCCATTACAATGAAGTAAAGATTGTGCCTGTAATGATGTAACTATTGGGCAATTACATTTTTAAATAAAAAATATCTCTCTCTCTTCCATCTGTTCTTATGTTTGGCCTTTTACATTCCTTCTCCTCCCTCCAACAGGAAGAGGAAACAAGGTGGGGTTAACACTTAAGACAGTAATCACATCTGCTTCCCTTTGAGCTGTCTCCCTGGGAGACGGAGGATCTGTCTCCCTGATAGCTCAAAGTGAAGCCAACTTGTATCAGTAATTGCATAGGGATCCAGAGGGATGGATTTAAAGAGAAGAACTGCAGAGTAAAATCATTTTGGATGTGAAAGCGCAGCTACCACCAACTGACAGACTGCTATTTATAGACTTGTTGCACTCTATAGGATGGGACAAAACCAATAGTTGGAACCATGTACTGTATGATGGAGAGGCAAGTTTCCATTGTACATCCAAGCTCAGTTTTTTTTACAACATATTTCTTTACAGCTTTTGAAAACTGTAGGGTATGCCATGTTTTTCCCCCTCTCAGGAGAAGCCTCTCACAGCTGGAAGAACATCACAGAACATCACCATCTGACTCCCCCCAGCCTCCATCAACACCCTGTGTTAAGTCACACACACACACACTCCAGTCCAACCCCATCCTCATTCATCATTAGCCACTGGACCCCTCTTAACTGCCCCTCATCATTTGGGTATTTTTCCATAATCACTGGTAAGTCGAATTAGTCCCAATGTGCCTCTGAGCTGCTCCTGGAGAGAAGAGATTACAGTACTAGAGGGCTGGAAAGAGAGGGAGGAAGAGAGAGAGTGAGAGAGTGAGAGGGATGGAGAGAAATAAGTGAAACAAGGTTAGAGGGAGGGATAGAGATTTACAGAGAGTGAGATGGTACTGAAGAGAGGCATAGAAAAACAGAGCGAGAGAGAAATATATAGATATATATATATATAGAGAGAGAGAGAGAGAATGAGAAATGGAGAATGACATAACGTCCATACTTCTTCCCTGTAGATATATCATTAACAGGATCACTTTCGCTATAACAAAAGGTTGTTTCCAGAAAAATACAACTGTGAAACATCCACACTCACTGCTCTATCTTTACTTCTACAAACAATAACTGTCCCAGCACACTCACTGCTCTATCTTTACTTCTACAAACAATAACTGTCCCAGCACACTCACTGCTCTATCATTACTTCTACAAACAATAACTGTCCCAGCACACTCACTGCTCTATCATTACTTCTACAAACAATAACTGTCCCAGCACACTCACTGCTCTATCATTACTTCTACAAACAATAACTGTCCCAGCACACTCACTGCTCTATCTTTACTTCTACAAACAATAACTGTCCCAGCACACTCACTGCTCTATCATTACTTCTACAAACAATAACTGTCCCAGCACACTCACTGCTCTATCTTTACTTCTACAAACAATAACTGTCCCAGCACACTCACTGCTCTATCATTACTTCTACAAACAATAACTGTCCCAGCACACTCACTGCTCTATCATTACTTCTACAAACAATAACTGTCACAGCACAATCACTGCATAATCCAGGGATTCCTAAACCTGGTACTCGGGAGCCCTAGTGGTGTACATTTTGGTTTTTGCCCTAGCACTACACAACTGATCAACAAATCATCAAGCTTTGATCAATTGAATGAGCTCTGTAGTGCTTGGGCAAAAACCAAACCCTTGGGGTTCAGAGCACTGAGTTTGGGAAACGCTGGTAAGCACAGAAATTTTAAGACTAGGGTGCTAAAATATGGTGTGAAGTGGAGATAATCAATCTGTTTATTGCAGTTAATATACTGCCTTCAGGGAACCATGGAGAATGAGATGAAGGACTGTGGCCTGTCATGCAAAACAAGTGTGATACGTCGACAGAGATGGTCGCCTTGCTTCAGGTCCTTAGAAAACTATGCAGTTATTTGTTTTTTGATGTAGTATTTCTTATATTGTTAGCCCAGAAAATCTCAAGCGTTATTACATACAGTCGGGAACTATTGGATATAAAAGGGATGTCAACTTACCATCATTACGACCAGGAACACGTTTTTCCCGAAGCGGATCCTTCGTTCGGACCTCCACCCTGTACATGCGATCTTATCCCAGAGGCCGACCCAAAACAACGCGGTCGCCGCAGGAGAGGCAGACTGAGTGGCCTACTGGTCAGACTCAGAAGGCGAGCACACCATCCACCGCTTCCAAGCATATTACTCACAATGTCTAATCTCTAGATAAGAAGGTGGACAAAATTAGGGCACAGGTTGCCTTCCAGAGAGACATCAGAGATTGTAACATCTTCTGTTTCACGGAAACATGGCTCATTCAGGATATGTTGTCAGAGTCGGTACAGCCACCCGGTTTCTTCATGCATCGCTCATCGCGCCGACAGAAACAAACATCTCTCTGGTAAGAAGAAGGGCGGCGGTGTATGCCTCATGATTAACAACTCATGGTGTAATCACAACAACATACAGGAGCTCAAGTTCTTTTGTTCACCCAACCTAGAATTCCTTACAATCAAACGCCGACCGTATTATCTTCCAAGAGAATTCTCTTCGATTACAGTCACAGCGGTGTATACCCCCCCAAATAGACCCCTCGTCGGCCCTAAAATAACTTCACTGGACTCAATGTAAACTGGAAACCATACATCCTGAGGCTGCATTTATTGTAGCTGGGGATTTGAACAAAGCTAACCTAAGAACCATACACCCTAAATTCCATCAGCATATTGAATGCACGACAAGAGCTGGTAGCTATTTGGATCATTGCTACTCAAACTTCCGTGATGCATACAAAGCCCTCCCCCACCCTGCCTTCAGCAAAACTGACCACGACTCCATTTTGCTGCTCCCAGCCTATAGACAGAAACTTGAACAGGAAATGCCTGTGCTCAGGTCAATACAATGCTGGTCTGACCAATCGGATTCCACGTTTCAAGATTGCTTCGATCACGTGGACTGCGATATGTTCCGGATAGCCTCAGACAATAACATTGATGCATACGCTGACTCAGTGAGCAAGTGCATCGGAGATGTCGTTCCCGCTGTGGCCATTAAAACCTTCCCTAAGTGGAAACCGTGGATTGATGGCAGCATTCGCGCAAACTGAAAGCGCGAACTAGCGCTTTTAGTCATGGCAAGGAGGCCGGAAACACAACCAAATACAAACAGTGCAGCTTCCCTCCGAAAGGCAATCAAAAAAGCAAAGTGTCAGTATAGAGACAAAGTAGTCGCAATTCAATGGCTCAAACACGAGACGTACAGTATGTGGCAGGGTCTATGGACAATCATGGATTACAAAAAGAAAACCAGCCCCATCGCCGTCTTGCTCCCAGACAAAATAAACAACTCTTTGCTCGCTTTGAGGACAATACAGTGCCAGTGACACGATCCGCTACCAAAGCCTTGGGCTCTCCTTCTGAACTAAATAACTATCGCCCCATTGCACTCACTTCTGTCATCATGAAGGGCTTTGAGAGACTAGTCTAGGACCATATCCCCTCCACCCTACTGCATAGTCGGAACTAGAAGCACAAGCATTTCGCTAGGCTCGCATTGACATCTGCTAACCATGTGTATGTGACCAATAAAATTTGATTTGGTCCCCAAAAAGGCAGAAGATCAGCAGCAGTGGTATTCTGTCATGGAAGCATGTTCCACATAGGAACAAAGATGGTTAAGTAAGTAAATAACTTGTTTGCCTGCAGTCACTATGGAGGAAGTGTGTCATTTGTTTGTACCAGATATGAACCGTGGGGAGGTCAAAGGATGTCAAATCCCTAGCTTCTTGAGAAGTCAATGTTAATTTGTCAGCATTAACACTTTTTACTGAGGGAGCCTCCAGAAATGAGGCCCTTTGGAATCATTACCCAGAGTTCTCCTTGGGGTCAGATGACCCATTCAGCAGGGTGAATCGACGCATGGAGGTGTGACATTGATGCTCCTTGGTGTAATTGTTACGTTCTGACCATAGTTCTTTTGTGTTTTCCTTGTTTTAGTGTTGGTCAGGACGTGAGCTGGGTGGGCATTCTATGTTGTGTGTCTAGTTTGTCTATTTCTATGTTTGGCCTGATATGGTTCTCAATCAGAGGCAGGTGTTAGTCATTGTCTCTGATTGGGAACCATATTTAGGTAGCCTGTTTTGTGTTGGGTTTTGTGGGTGGTTGTTTCCTGTCTTTGTGTTTGCTGCACCAGATAGGGCTGTTTCGGTTTTGCCACATTTATTTTTGTTTTGTAGTTTGTTCAAGTGTCTCTTATTAAAGAACCATGAACTTCAACCACGCTGCGTTTTGGTCCGCCTCTCCTTCCCAGGATGAAAGCCGTTACAGTAATTTTTGCTATGTTCTTCCCTTTTGGTTTGGGTGCTAACAGGGCTGTGGCGGTCATTCAATTTTGTCAGCTGGTTGTCATGCAAATGCTGCCTGTCTCACAGTAATTGACCGCTAATTAACATAAATGTATAGCATCTCCAGGCCTCCATGTACAAGCCGCTGATGTGTGCCTTTGGAACATCTACATTTTAAAAAGTCTAAATCCATTTAATATACACCTTCACAATAAATCCATTATTTATTTTAGGCAGGTCTAAAGAAACATGATCCAAAGAAAATGTATTTAAGAAGAACCGAATATGAGTCGCCTATGTTATGTATGTTATCTGGCTATACGCCATGCCATAGGCTGTAAGCTAGTCCATTTAGCAGACAAGATATGCATATATGTCCCGTGCCATTATTTTATTTCATTGTAATAGAATAATAGACTGAATCTTAGCTGAATACAAAAGAGGTTTCACCACTGGGTGTATACAGTGCAGCCAGCTTCTCAGGCTCCATCTCATTGTGCTTCAGTCTATAGCTAGAAGACTCCTGATATCTCCAGGAGGGATAAGTATCATTTTTGTTCAGTAGTCTGTTGTCTAGTACTGTCTTTTTGCTAGCTAGGGCCATCTACTTTAAGTGCAATCTGTCTTCCCAGTAGGCTACTTGGTGTGTAAACTGCTGACTACCAGTGGTGGAAAAAGTACTTAATTATCATACTTGAGTAAAAGTAAAGATACCTTAATAGAAAATGACTAAAGTGAAAGTTACCCAGCAAAATACTACTTGAGTAAAAGTCTAAAAGTATCTGGTATTAAATATACTTAAGTACAGTGGTAGAAGTAAAAGTAAATGCTATTTATCAAATTCCTTATATTAAGCAAACTAGACACTATTTTCATATTATTTTTAATTACGGACAGAAAAGGGCACACTCCAACACTCAGACATAATTTACAAACACAGTAGTTGTGTTTTGTGAGTCCATCAGATCAGAGGCAGTAGAGTGCCATAATTCTGTCCTGCTTGAGCATTCAAAGTGTAACTTTTGTGTGTCAAGGAATGTGAATGTGTAAGGAGTAAAAAGTACATTATTCTCTTCAGGAATGGAGTGGAGTAAAAGTAAAAGTTGTCAAAAATATAGTAAAGTACAGATACCCCCCAAAAATACTTAAGTAGTACTTAAAAGTATGTTTACTTAAGTACTTAACGCCACTACTGACTACTCACTTGTAGATGATGGTTGACACATCAACCAGGATCAAGGGGCAGGTCAATTTGTGACTTGTTTTGGTAATCAGTGGCTGTATTGGAGGGGAAGTGGTTTCTCCTCTCTTAAGCAATCAAGAATAAGTACAGGGAGGTATGCTCTTCAATTAGTATTAGTACTTCAGTCTTCCCTGGTTCCTCAGCGGCCACTGAGTTGCAAAGAAAAAGCCATATCAGACTAGCCAATGAAAAGATTAAGATGGGCAAAAGAACAGACACTGGATAGAGGAACTCTGCCTAGAAGGCCAGCATCCCGGAGTCACCTCTTCACTGTTGACGTTGAGATTGGTGTTTGCGGGTACTATTTAATGAAGCTGCCAATTGAGGACTTGTGAGGCGTCTGTTTCTCAAGCTAGACACTCTAATATACTTGTCCTCTTTCTCACTTGTGCACCGGGGCCTCCCACTCCTCTTTCTATTCTGGTTAGAGCCAGTTTGCGCTGTTCTGTAAAGGGAGTAGTACACAGCCTTGTACGAGATCTTCAGTTTCTTGGCAATTTCTCGCATGGAATAGCCTTCATTTCTCAGAACAAGAATAGACTGATGAGTTTCGGAGGAAAGTTATTTTTTACTGCCTATTTTGAGCCTGTAATCAAACCCACAAATGCTGATGCTCCAGATACTCAACAAGTCTAAAGAAGGACAGTTGTATTGCTTCTTTAATCAGAACAACAGTTTTCAGATATGGGCCTCTGTACGCCTATGTAGATATTCCATAACAAATCTGCCGTTTCCAGCTACAATAGTCATTTACAACATTAACAATGTCTTCACTGTATTTCTGATCAATTTGATGTTTTTCTTTAAAAAACAAGGATATTTATAAGTGACACCAAACTTTTGAACTGTGTTTTCTATCCCAGTTCACTCTTCTCCCTGTAGGCTTTACAGATGCCCCCCACCCTTCTAATTTAGTGTACCCTGCACACACAACCCATGTGGAATTCCTGGGCTCCGGCAGCTTTTGGAACTGCTGATCTACGATCAAGAATGCAGAGTTCATTTCAGTCTATGCTGCCCTTCAGTCCCTTGACTTTTTGGCCCTGACCGAGACATGGGTCACCCCAGACAACACTGCTACTCCAGCTGCTCTTTCTTCAATCTGACTACGTTTTTTCTCATAATCCAAGAGCATCTGGTTGTGTCGGTGTTGGCACAGGTCTACTCATTTCTCCTAACTGGAGATTTTATATTTTCTCCCTCTCTCACCTGTCCATCTGCTCATTTTAATTCCATGCTGTCACTGTCACTTGTCCACTCAATTTTAACATTGCTGTCATCTATCGCCCACCAGGTGCCTTTGGAGGGTTCCTCAATGAACTTGACACCTTGATAAGCTCATTTCCTGACGATGGCTCACCGCTCTTCGTACTTTCCGACTTTAACCTCCAGACGTCTGTCTTCGATAAATTTATTTCGAACTCTCTCTTTCCCCTCCTTGCCTTTGTTGACCTCACCCTTTTCCAATCCCCTCCATCTCACAAGGCAGACAATACACTTGACCTCCTCTTTATTAGAAGCTGTTCACCTACTACTCTCATTGCAACCCCCTTTCAGGTCTCTGGTCACCACTTTGCTTCCTTTTCTGTCTCTCTTTCCTCCAACCCTAGCCACTCAGCCCCTACCTAGATGGTCATGCGCCATCGCAATCTTTTCTGTCTCTCTTTCCTCCAACCCTAGCCACTCAGCCCCTACCCAGATGGTCATGCGCCATCGCAATCTTTTCTGTCTCTCTTTCCTCCAACCCTAGCCACTCAGCCCTTACCAAGATGGTAATGCGCCATCGCAATCTTTTCTGTCTCTCTTTCCTCCAACCCTAGCCACTCAGCCCTTACCAAGATGGTCATGCGCCATCGCAATCTTCGCTGTCTCTCCCACTACTCTCTCCTCTTCTATCCTATCATCTCTCCCTTCTTCTAAATCCTTCTCTCTCCTGTCTCCTGATTCTGCCTTTTCGACCCTACTCTCCTCCCTTTCCGCATTGTGTGACTCACACTGCCCCCTTTCCTCCCGACCTGCTCAGCCCTCCCCTCCTGCTCTGTGGCTGAGTAACTCATTGTGAACTTACAGAACAAGGCAGCTGAGCAAAAACGGAGGACAAATAAACTTCCAGAGGACCTATCATCTTTTCACTCCCTCCTCTCTACATTCTCTTCCTCTGTATTCGCTGTTAAAGCCACTTTCTATCACTCAAAATGTAAAGCTTCTGCCTCAAACCTCAGGAAATTATTTTCCACCTTCTCCTCCCTTCTTAATCCTCCACCCCTCTCCATCCCTCCTCCCTCTCTGCTGATGACTTGGCCAACCTCTTTGAAAAGAAGCTTGACAACATCCGCTCCTTATTCAATCAGCCTATTGAGTCTATTGGTCCCACTCACACAGAACCTGAAACCATACCTTTTCAAAGAGTCTTAAATAATCCCCTCCCTCAACTTGACCCGCCCCCACAAAATAACTTTCCTGAACCAACACTTGCACTCGACCCCCCCCAGCTCTGACTTTGCTGATAACTACTTTTTTGACAAAGTATAGCTATCTTAAGATGAATGCATTGCAATTTTAGGACTAATCAGAACTAAGTTTTATTCATTATAATTTGTTTATTTGACCTTTAACTCGGTAAGTCAGTTAAGAACAAATTCTTATTTACAATGGTGGCCTACGCCGGCCAAACCCGGACGACGCTGGGCCAATTGTGTACTGCCCTATGGGACTCGAATGTAACATAACAAAATAAAAACTGCTGATGCACAAACCAATTTTGAAATTTCACCTTGTGTATTCTAACTCGCAACAGTAAGTTGAGACCCTGACTGAGTTCTGCATTTTCATTTATTGATCCAAGGGCCTTCAAAAGGGGGTCCGCCAGTTCACATCCCTGGTCTAGGCCTATACCTTCTCTCCAAGACTCATGGATAGAAAGTTTGGAGCATAAGGTAACCAGTCCATCTGATATACAGTACTGTATAATGATATAGTCCACACTCAAAAGTGATTACTAGAATTTGTTTAATTTTGGAGTGTAGACGAGTTATCTACCAAAGGCATCTTAAATCTGTTGTTCTTTTTGTATGTTTTTCTGCAGTGCGTAATATGCACTCTTATGAATGCTGGACATGCGTCGGTAGTAGGCGATTAGGCCGTGTATTGTATAACGGCACAATCATTATTTTAATGTCGTTTTTTGGGGGGACTTGGGCTCGTATATACGCATATGCTTATGCTTAAGCTCAAATATGCATATGAGTGTTCTACATGCAACATCTTAAATGCTTTGAAATTATATTCATATTATATTGATCCTGGACAACACCCTGTCGTTCTCAACTAACATCAAGGCGGTGGCCCGTTTTAAAAGCATGATAGGTTCATGTTTCTGACAACATGATGCAGAGTGGTTTGAGGGACGAGCCCTGCCTCACACAGGAAGCATAGCGCAGGTCCTAATCCAGGCACTTGTCATTTCCCGTCTGGATTACTGCATGACTGCGCTGTTTGGCTGGGCTCCCTGCCAGCCTGTGCCATTAAACAAAACAACTCATCCAGAACGCACATCAGCCCGTCTGGTGTTCAACCTTCCCAAGTTCTCTCACGTCACCCCGCTCCTCCGCTCTCTCCACTGGCTTCCAGTTGAAGCTCGCATCCGCTAACAAGACCATGGTTATTGCATTATAAGCTGTGAGGGGAACGGCACCTCAGTACCTCCAGGCTCTGATCAGGCCCTACACCCAAACAAGGGCACTGCGTTCATCCACCTCTGGCCTGCTAAAAACTGCCTCCCTACCACTGAGGAAGTACAGTTCCCGCTCAGCCCAGTCAAAACTGTGAGTTCTGCTCTGGCTCCCCAATGGTGGAACACACTCCCTCACGACGCCATGGGACAGCGGAGTCAATCACCACCTTCCGGAGACACCTGAAACCCCATTTCTTTAAGGAATACCTAGGATAGGATAAAGTAATCCTTCTCATGTTTTTCCCCCTTAAAAGATTTAGATGCACTATTGTAAAGTGGCTGTTCCACTGGACGTCATAAGGTGAATGCACCAATTTGTAAGTCGCTCTGGATAAGAGCGTCTGCTAAATGACTTAAATGTAAATGTAATATTCACCTTAGAAAGTGTTGGCCATTTCATTGTTTGGCTTTGAAACAACATTCACAATGACCCTGTTTTCCATTCCATTTCAACCTACTGTTGAACTTCTTCAAATTGATCACCACAGTGAGGTAAAACAAAATGTAGCCTAATAGTACGTTTTAAAAGCATGATACTGTTTTGATGATAAGTGTTTGTGATTGTCGTTTGCATTGATGTCAGAGTGGTTTGAGGGACAATAGAGCCCTGAGTACCGGGTCATTAGTGACTACCAACTGCATGTCCAAAGTGCATAAGAGGAGATTACTGTGACTCAACGGTGGAATTTGATTTCTCTCATGACTCATGACTGCCTGTTTGGTGGTAATACGCTACCATAACAGCCTTTGTTGCCAATTCCATTTCAGTTCATCCAAAACAGGAAATAATTTAAGTTATAGAACACATCACCAACATTGACATTTTTCTTGTAGAATCCAAGGTTTTTAATGGTGATTAATTGCAATGGAATTTACGCCAACCCTGTTGCCCTTGTTTGGTGAAGGGAAGAAAACGAATCAGAAAAGAATCGAATTGAAGAGAGGAGGAGAGGAGAGAATAACAAAGAACAGGGAGATGCGGTGATGAAGGAGGTGGGGAAAAGGGGGGACTGTTTGCCATGATCAAAACAGAACATGACTCGTACCTGCAGGGAGCCTTTCTCTCTCTCTCTCTCTCCACCACTTAACTCTGCCTGGGTTCTATGTGCTGAATCAGCATGGCCACGCACACACACGGAGCACATGCTCACACAATCCATTCATCAACCCCCCCCCCCGTCTGCCTCTGTCTCCTTGCCACATATAAACTCACATGGAACAGTGTTCTGTGTGATACCACAGTCTGTGTTTGATGTATATTGCTCCCCAACACATTGTTATTCCACCATTTAAGCCTTGGCATGCATCTCTCTATTCAAATCATCTATTTTCGCTCATTTGCCAAGCAATTTGTTGACATTGCATGACAATATGCACAGAGTAAAAAAACGCTACCACTCCAAATATCTTATTGTAACGGCATCCCTGTGACGACACTGTGGCTTACAAGCTCAGCATTTTAACCCCAAGATTAAAGAGAAGATAAATCACCACCACATAATCATAAAATAGCCCTGAAGCCCACATTGTACTGTACAATTGAAGACAGAAGCAGCAGTGGGCTCTGGCTCTCCGCACATTAGTGGTTAGCTTAGATTATCCCAGGTCTACCAGGGACGCTACCAGTCACGATAGCGATTAACGGTGCACATCGTGGCAGGAGCCGCTGCTGCCGCTGCAGTTCCTCTCTGTGCTTAAGAGCAGCACCTGGTGGGATTAGTGACTCGGGAATTTCTCTAGTGTCAGAAAGCGGGATCGTTTCCTAGCGTTAAACATGCCTCCCTTGGACAGATGCAGATTTAAATATAGTCCCCCCCCCTCCTCCCTCACCCCTCTGAACCCCACCCCTCCTCCCCCTCCCTCCCTCCCTCCCTTCCCCACCCACCCCACCCCTTCTTCCCCAACTCATCCCTCCTCCCCCTCCCCTCCTCCTCATCCCAGTATGACAGTTTGGCTCGCCGTACACACACTCACAGCAGCAGTGGGGAAGCGAAGGTCTCCATAGAAAGATGAGGTTAGAGAGTTGGATTAGGTAGCGAACGTAATATTCATAAATGTCATGGACATATGGCCTGGGGCTTGATGACAGCAGAGAGAGGGGAAGAGAGGAAGAAAGAAAGGGCTGTTGCCCTGGTTTGACACTGTTGTGTGGAGCCTGAGAGGAGGCTCTCCAGCCGCCCTCCTCCAGAGAGCCTCTTCTCTCCCAGTTGTTCCCCAAGGCAGAGTGCTGATGACTGGGCTTGCCCGCTGCACACTAGGGCATCCACTTCTGGAGCCTGCATTAGTTAGCGCAGCTGGACGTGACACCATGCAGCTCCCCAAACACACAGGCAGAGCACACACTCATGCTATAGTGTCTCACACACAGTTATTATACACAGTTATTAATATCAACACACTCTAACTCATGAACACACACAGATCACATGCACACCTATACACACAGTGTCACTTACATGCACGCATGAACGCTCGCTCACATGCACATAAACACACACACTCACTCACTCACTCACACACAATGCAACAGCCCTGCAGAGCTGGGAGCTGTCTCACCGACCTGTTCCTGGCCTGGGCCTGACTGACACTCAACACTCACTCCCACTCACTAAACACACTGCCACATCACTCACTAAACACACTACCACTCACACACAATGCAACAGCCCTGCAGAGCTGGGAGCTGTCTCACCGACCTGTTCCTGGCCTGGGCCTGACGTTTTCCCTCCTGACACTCAACGCTGCTCTCTCCTGTCACTTCCCCTAGCTGTATAGCATCATGTAAACACTGTATCCTCTCTCCTGCCACTTCCCCTAGCTGTATAGCATCATGTAAACACTGTATCCTCTCTCCTGCCACTTCCCTTTAGCTGTATAGCATCATGTAAACACTGTATCCTCTCTCCTGCCACTTCCCTTAGCTGTATAGCATCATGTAAACACTGTATCCTCTCTCCTTCCACTTCCCCTAGCTGTATAGCATCATGTAAACACTGTATCCTCTCTCCTGCCACTTCCCTAGCTGTATAGCATCATGTAAACACTGTATCCTCTCTCCTGTAAACCACTTCCCTTTAGCTGTATAGCATCATGTAAACACTGTATCCTCTCTCCTTCCACTTCCCCTAGCTGTATAGCATCATGTAAAACACTGTATCCTAGCTCTCCTGTCACTTCCCCTAGCTGTATAGCATCATGTAAACACTGTATCCTCTCTCCTGCCACTTCCCTAGCTGTATAGCATCATGTAAACACTGTATCCTCTCTCCTTCCACTTCCCCTAGCTGTATAGCATCATGTAAACACTGTATCCTCTTTCCTGCCACTTCCCTAGCTGTATAGCATCATGTAAACACTGTATCCTCTCTCCTGCCACATCCCCTAGCTGTATAGCATCATGTAAACACTGTATCCTCTCTCCTTCCACTTCCCCTAGCTGTATAGCATCATGTAAACACTGTATCCTCTCTCCTTCCACTTCCCCTAGCTGTATAGCATCATGTAAACACTGTATCCTCTCTCCTTCCACTTCCCCTAGCTGTATAGCATCATGTAAACACTGTATGCCACTTCCCCTAGCTGTATAGCATCATGTAAACACTGTATCCTCTCTCCTGCCACTTCCCTTAGCTGTATAGCATCATGTAAACACTGTATCCTCTCTCCTTCCACTTCCCTAGCTGTATAGCATCATGTAAACACTGTATCCTCTCTCCTTCCACTTCCCCTAGCTGTATAGCATCATGTAAACACTGTATCCTCTCTCCTGCCACTTCCCCTAGCTGTATAGCATCATGTAAACACTGTATCCTCTCTCCTGCCACTTCCCCTAGCTGTATAGCATCATGTAAACACTGTATCCTCTCTCCTGCCACTTCCCCTAGCTGTATAGCATCATGTAAACACTGTATCCTCTCTCCTGCCACTTCCCTTAGCTGTATAGCATCATGTAAACACTGTATCCTCTCTCCTGCCACTTCCCTAAACACTAGCTGTATAGCATCATGTAAACACTGTATCCTCTCTCCTTCCACTTCTAGCTGTATCATCATGCATAGCTGTATAGCATCATGTAAACACTGTATCCTCTCTCCTGCCACTTCCCCTAGCTGTATAGCATCATGTGAACACTGTATCCTCTCTCCTTCCACTTCCCCTAGCTGTATAGCATCATGTAAACACTGTATCCTCTCTCCTTCCACTTCCCTTAGCTGTATAGCATCATGTAAACACTGTATCCTCTCTCCTTCCACTTCCCCTAGCTGTATAGCATCATGTAAACACTGTATCCTCTCTCCTTCCACTTCCCCTAGCTGTATAGCATCATGTAAACACTGTATCCTCTCTCCTGCCACTTCCCTTAGCTGTATAGCATCATGTAAACACTGTATCCTCTCTCCTGCCACTTCCCCTAGCTGTATAGCATCATGTAAACACTGTATCCTCTCTCCTGCCACTTCCCCTAGCTGTATAGCATCATGTAAACACTGTATCCTCTCTCCTGCCACTTCCCCTAGCTGTATAGCATCATGTAAACACTGTATCCTCTCTCCTTCCACTTCCCCTAGCTGTATAGCATCATGTAAACACTGTATCCTCTCTCCTGCCACTTCCCCTAGCTGTATAGCATCATGTAAACACTGTATCCTCTCTCCTGCCACTTCCCCTAGCTGTATAGCATCATGTAAACACTGTATCCTCTCTCCTTCCACTTCCCCTAGCTGTATAGCATCATGTAAACACTGTATCCTCTCTCCTTCCACTTCCCCTAGCTGTATAGCATCATGTAAACACTGTATCCTCTTTCCTTCCACTTCCCCTAGCTGTATAGCATCATATAAACACTGTATCCTCTCTCCTGCCACTTCCCCTAGCTGTATAGCATCATGTAAACACTGTATCCTCTCTCCTTCCACTTCCCCTAGCTGTATAGCATCATGTAAACACTGTATCCTCTTTCCTGCCACTTCCCTTTAGCTGTATAGCATCATGTAAACACTGTATCCTCTCTCCTGCCACATCCCCTAGCTGTATAGCATCATGTAAACACTGTATCCTCTCTCCTGCCACTTCCCTAGCTGTATAGCATCATGTAAACACTGTATCCTCTCTCCTGCCACTTCCCCTAGCTGTATAGCATCATGTAAACACTGTATCCTCTCTCCTGCCACTTCCCCTAGCTGTATAGCATCATGTAAACACTGTATCCTCTCTCCTGCCACTTCCCCTAGCTGTATAGCATCATGTAAACACTGTATCCTCTCTCCCGCCACTTCCCTTAGCTGTATAGCATCATGTAAACACTGTATCCTCTCTCCTGCCACTTCCCTTAGCTGTATAGCATCATGTAAACACTGTATCCTCTCTCCTTCCACTTCCCCTAGCTGTATAGCATCATGTAAACACTGTATCCTCTCTCAACAGCCACATTACACAGCTGTACTCATAGGGCATTGGAAGCAATGCGCCATAGAACCCATCAGTCCTGTGTCCCTGTCGTGTGCCCCCTCCTCCCTTCTCCTCCTCACTTCTTTCTCCTCCTGGTGTGAAGCAGCTGTGGACCACCATAAATGTTGCGCTCAATCATCATGTGATCATCCTGCGCTTACCCTTCTAAACTGTATCTACTCTTCACCAAATACCTAGTATGTAGCTCAGTGACTGCATCCTATTTTGTTGTTAGTTTGTTAGTGATTATACTACCCTCGCTCTGGGCTGTTATTGCTCTTGGCTGAGTCTGATGAGGTGTAGTTAAAACACACAGGGTAAAGGGTGTGTGTGGGGTGGGGGTGGGGGGGTAAATATTGACATTGGTCTCCCCTCCAGCTTTCCTTTCCCCTGTTTTTCATTCAGTGAGTCATATAAAGCCATTGACAATATGAGGCGTCGTGAGTGTGGCTAGGTGTGTTTGTAGAAAGACTGTCTGATGGATGGACAGCTGGTATTATCCAGTCTCCATTGATGAGGGGAGGTGGAAATGCTGAGCAGAGACATTAGACATTAGAGCGAGCACTCGTAAAGATCACTCACACAGGTACTCTGTGTGTTGAGGCAGGTGAGGGGGGGAGAGCACTGCATTTCATAAAGAGATGTTGGAGATGTTTAGGGGTCTAGGCTGTAAAATGCAGTGTGTGAAAGGGCTGTTGAGTGGTGTGTTTACCGTGGTTAGTTTTGTGTGCACACGTTCGTGTGTTTATGCGTGCCTCTGCTCTGAGCCAAAGGAAATCCTCAGAGAGGGGAGAGACCCGTTTGGCCTGCTTTAATCCCTGAAGCCAATCCCTACTTGTTGACAGTCCACACACCCTGGAGTGGAAAAGGTGTCATGGTAGAATACAAAGTGCTGAGAAAACCATCATGGTTTTCTGACATGAATCACTTGCATTAGTCGATGTAAGCACACTGTATAACACAAATCTGTCAACCCTCTATGAGGTTCCTTCCTGTATGTACTGTCCAATGTGCTGACACATTGAGGTTGTATTATTGCTTAAGGAAACTGATAAACACTGACAAACATATTGTAAAAGCAGGGTAGAACCGGGCCATTGTCATCCCAGCATTAAAAACATAGTGGGTGGCTGCCACTACTCTATATGCTGACTCATCTAACAGTCAGAAGAGGACAGGACAAATGCTGGAGTATGGGAAATAGAAACAAAATATACTGAGGCCAATTTAGCATCCCTGCCTATGTTGATTCACCTGCTCAAATAAAGAAGGGGAATTCTGATTTGTTTGGGTATAAAAACTGGTCAGGGTTTACTGGTTAGACTCATCTACTGACTGGGTGTGAGTGACAACAGGAGTTGGAAATGGGCTGTCATATACTGTAGACAGAGGGACTATTTGAAGGTGAATCTGCACCCTCGATGCACACAACTTTGAATCACATATTGTGCTTTAACATACTAAATTGGGAATCAAAATCTAAATAATGTATTCATTAGCCTTACATAATGCCACATATTGAAAATAGATGGAATGAGTGTTTCTGAATCCTTAATTTTCAAAGATGCAACCTGGCGCATGCAGCTGTTATTGTTTCAAATGATGAGTGAGTCAACATTAGCCATCGATTTGTATTGAAGCTCAACCTGCCACAGGCACGTCTGCATCCATCTGTCTAGTTATCATGTACAGAGGCATCTCTCCATAGCACATCACTCAAAAGCAGTCCAATAATTATATTTTTTAACTAAGAGGTAAAGAATGACAGGGAGAGATACACTTGGATACCTGACTTTGTTTTATCTAATAAACAACCATACTCAAGGCAAGTGTTTAGTGCTTACAGTTGCATTTGCTGCTAACAAATGATGACGATCTCCATTCAGAACAGCCTCTGTACTGGCCTTGAACAGACTGTATCATACATTGCGTTTATCAAACATGAGGAACACCTTCCTAGTATTGAGATGCAGTCCTATGTTGACTCCAATGTGAAGCTGCACATGGGAAACTGTTGAGCATGAAAAATGCCTGCTGTTTACTACCATACCCTGTTCAAAGACACTGAAATCTTTTGTCTTGCCCATTCACCCTCTGAATGGCACACATACACTATATCGATGTCTCAAGGCTTAAAACACATCCTTTTAACCTGTCTCCTCTCCGTCATCTACACTGTAACGATCTGAGTGTAATGGGTGAGGAGTCAAGCGCAGGAAGCAGAGAGTTCAGGTGAGTGCTATTTTAATGCACCGACAAACGGCGAACATAAGCCACCCTCGCGAACACACAGGGCGCCCCCAAACAGGGGGACTTAAACGGTCTAGGGAAAACCCACAAAATGGGAAAAACACAAAACCCATAGACGTGCACACAAGTACACTAAAACAGATGGTCACAATAATTAATCCCGCACAAGGAACTCTGCGGGCCGGCTGACTAATAAAGCCTACTACCTAATTCAAAACAGGTGCACTCAATAAACAGATAAGGAGGGGGAGGAAATAATCAGTAGCAGCTAGTAGGACGACGACCGCCGAGCGCCACCCGAACGGGAAGGGGAGTGTCCTTCGGTCGGAGTCGTGACAGTACCCCCCCCTTGACGCGTGGCTCCCGCAGCGCGCCGACACCGGCCTCGAGGTCGACCCGGAGGACGAGGCGCAGGGCGATCCGGATGGAGGCGATGGAAATCCCTCAACATTGACGGATCCAAAATGTCCCTGGTGGGTACCCAGCACCTCTCCTCCGGACTGTACCCCTCCCAGTCCACGAGGTACTGCAGGTCCCTCACCCGGCGTCTCGAGTCCAGAATGGCCTGTATCGTATACGCCGGGGACCCCTCGATGTCCAGTACCTCACCGTCCTGTAGGGGACCAGCTACCACCGGCCTGAGGAGAGACACATGAAACGAGGGGTTAATACGATAATAGGAAGGGAGTTGTAATCGATAACACACCTCGTTTATTCTCCTCAGGACTTTGAACGGCCCTACACACTGCGGCCCAAGCTTCCGGCAGGGCACGTGGAGGGGTAGGTTTCGGGTCGAGAGCCAGACCCTGTCCCCTGGTACAAACACGGGGGCCTCACTGCGGTGGCGGTCAGCACTCCTTTTCTGCCGTCCACTAGCCTGTTGAAGGAATTCCTTGACGGCCCTCCAGGTCTCTTTGGAGCGCTGCACCCATTCCTCCACCGCAGGAGCCTCGGTCTGGCTTGGATGCCACGGTGCCAGGACCGGCTTGTACCCCAACACACACTGAAAGGGGGACACATTAGTAGAGGAGTGGCGTAGTGAGTTCTGGGCCATTTCAGCCCAGGGGATGTATCTCGCCCACTCCCCTGGCCGGTCCTGGCAGTACGACCGCAGAAACCTACCCACCTCCTGGTTTACTCTCTCCACCTGCCCATTACTTTCGGGGTGATTACCGGAGGCTGACCGAGAGCCCCAGACGCTCCATGAACGCCCTCCATACTCGGGACGTGAACTGGGGGCCCCGATCAGAAACGATGTCCTCCGGCACCCCGTAGTGCCGGAAGACGTGGGTGAATAATGCCTCCGCAGTCTGTAGGGCTGTTGGGATACCGGGCAACGGGAGGAGACGGCAGGACTTAGAGAACCGATCCACAATCACCAGAACCGTGGTGTTGCCCTGAGACGGGGGAAGGTCGGTCAGGAAATCTACGGATAGATGTGACCATGGCCGTTGTGGAACGGGGAGGGGTTGTAACTTCCCTCTAGGAAGGTGCCTAGGAGCCTTACTCTGGGCGCATACCGAACAGGAGGAGACATAAACCTTAACGTCCCTAGCCAAGGTAGGCCACCAATACCTCCCCCGAAGGCTCCCCACTGTCCTCCTCACCCCAGGGTGACCCGAGGAGGGTAGGACGTGAGCCCACCGAATCAGTTGGTCCCGAACACCAAGCGGCACGTACCTCCGCCCCGCCGGACAGTGAGGAGGCGCGGGTTCAGCCCGTAACGCCCGCTCGATGTCCGAGTCCACCTCCCATACCACCGGTGCCATCAGCTTTGAGGCCGGAAGGATGAGAGTAGGCTCGGTGGACCTATCCTCCGTGTCGTAAAGGCGGGACAGTGCGTCCGCGGATAAACCTCCGGTAGTAGTTGGCAAAACCCAAAAACCGCTGCACCTCTTTTACCGTGGTTGGAGTCGGCCAATTACGCACGGCCTTACTGCGGTCACCCTCCATCTCCACCCCCGAGGTGGAAATGCGATAACCCAGAAAAGAGACGGCTCGTTTGGAGAACACACACTTCTCAGCCTTGACGTATAGGTCATGCTCCAGCAGTCTACCAAGCACCTTGCGTACCAGAGACACATGCGCGGCGTGAGTGGCTGAGTAGATCAGAATGTCATCGATATAAACACCCACTCCCTGCCCGTGCAGGTCCCTGAGAATATCGTCTACAAAGGATTGAAAAATGTCTGGGGCATTTTTAACCCATACGGCATGACACAGTACTCATAGTGGCCAGATGTGGTACTAAATGCGGTTTTCCACTCGTCTCCCTTCCGAATACGCACCAGGCTATACGCGCTCCTGAAAGGATTCCACTGCCGTAGCAATGAGAGGTAGTGGTTTAGCTGAACCCCACTGTGATGGCATTTAGACCTCTATAATACACGGACGCAATCCTCCTTCTTCTTCACAAAAAAGAAACTCGAGGAGACGGGTGAAATGGAGGACCGAATGTACCCCTGTCCCTGAGACTCCGTGATATATGTCTCCATAGCCAACGTCTCCTCTTGGGACAATGGGTACACGTGACTCTTGGGAAGCGCAGCGTTACCCTGGAGATCTATTGCACAATCCCATCCTGGTCGATGTTGTGGTAATTTAGTCGCCTTCTTTTTACTAAAAGCGATTGCCAAATCGGCATACTCGGGGGGAATGCACACTGTGGGACCCTGGTCTGGACTTTCCACCGAGGTGGCACCGACAGAAACTCCCAGACACCTTCCAGAACACTCCTCTGACCACCCCTGGAGAACCCCCTGTTTCCACAAAATTTTAGGATTGTGCCGGGCCAGCCAGGGAATCCCTAACACCACTGGAAACGCAGGCGAATCAATAATATAGAGACTGATACGCTCCCTATGATTCCCCTGCGTTACCATGTCCAGTGGGATCGTGGTCTCCCTGACCACCCCTGACCCTAATGGCCGGCTATCTAGGGAGTGCACGGGAAAGGGAGAATCTATCGGCACAAGCGGAACACCTAATTTAATAGCAAAACAGGTGCACTCAATCAACACATAAGGAGGGGGAGGAAATAATCAGTAGCAGCTAGTAGGCCGGCGACGACGACTGCCGAGCACCACCCGAGCGGGAAGGGGAGTGTCCTTCGGTCGGAGTCGTGACATACACTGACATCAATAAGGGATCAAAGCTTTCACCTGGATTCACCTGGTCAATCTGGCATGGAAAGAGCAGGTGTTTCTGATGTTTTGTACAATCGGTGTATAATTGCCCTGCAAAATGCTACCATACTTGATTATGATATGCCTAAGGCAGGCTAGCTAGACAAGCCAGTCAATTTACCCAGTCAATTACTGTAGAAAAACAGAACTTCCTTATTGACCTGGCAAAAAAAGATGCCTTGCCTAAAGTAAAAAGGACTCCACTGCCTAATAATGCAATCTCTGTCATTCACCATGATGTATGTCTCATTTTCAGTCCATTGATGTCACTTTAAAACTACAGACCACTTCTGAAAGTTCTCTGTCCAGCCTCCCATCTCATCCCATGGTGGTAATTGGTCCGGTGCTGATAATTACCCATAGGCCACCACTGGGTGACGGAAGGGCGACATGACAGGCCGTCTAATGACACAGGGTGTTTTACTGAGCGGGGTCTGCTCCCTGCACCCCCACACACACTAATGAGGAACATGGACCTTGTCTGGCTGATAGAGTCACAGAGGAGGAGTATTAGGTAACACCACAGGGATGTTACCATGTGTCGTCACCAAACTCAGCCCGTATTAAAAAGGTATACAGTAGGTATCTATGCAGCAGTGGGACATGTTTTTTTTGGATGTCCATTCAGTCAGAAGTGCACAATGTTGGGGATTTTGACACATATGACGCATACAGTGCATTCGGAAAGTATTCAGACTTTTTACACATTTTGATACGTTACAGCCTTATTCTAAAGTTAATGAAATACCTTTCCTTTCTCGTCAACCTACACACAATAGCCTATAATGACAAAGCGAAAACAAGTTTTTAGAACATTTTGAAAATGATTATTATTTTTTTTTCCTAAATATTCAGACCCTTTGCTATGAGACTCGAAATAGAGCTCAGATGCATCCTGTTTCTACAACTTCATTAGAGTCCACCTGTGGTCAATTCAATTGATTGGACATGATTTGGAAAGGCACACACCTGTCTATGTAATATCCAACAGTTGACAATGCATGTCAGAGCAATAACCAAGCCATGAAGTCGAAGGAATTGTCCGTAGAGCTCTGAGACAGGATTGTGTCGAGGTACAGAAACATTTCTGCAGCATTGAAGGTCCCCAAGAACACGGTGGCCTCAATCATTCTTAAATGGAAGAAGTTTGGAACCACCAAGACTCTTCATAGAGCTGGCACAACTGAGCAATCGGGGAGAAGGGCCTTGGTCAGGGAGGTGACCAAGAACCCAATGGTCACTCTGACAGAGCTCCAGAGTTCCTCTGTGGAGATGGGAGAACCTTCCAGAAGGACAACCATCTCTGCAGCACTCCATCAATCAGTCCTTTAGAAACAAGATTCTCTGGTATGACGAAACCAAGAATGCCAAGCATCAGGTCTGGAGGAAACCTGGTACAGTGAAGCATGGTGGTGGCAGAATCATGCTGTGGGGATGTTTTTCAGTGTCAGGGACAGGGAGACTAGTCAGGATCGAGGGAAAGATGAACGGAGCAAAGTACAGAGAGATCCTTGATGAAAACCTCAGACTGGGTCAAAGGTTCACCTACCAACAGGACCACGACCCTAAGCACACAGCCAAGACAACGCAGGAGTGGCTTTGTGACAAGAGTCTGAATGGACTTGAACCTGATTGAACATCTCTGAAGAGACCTGAAAAAAGCTGTGCAGCAACACTCCCCATCTAAACTGACAGAACTTGAGAGGATATGCAGAGAAGAATGGGAGAAACACCCCAAATACATGTGTGCCAAGCTTGTAGTGTCATACCCAAGAAGACTCGAGGCTGTAATCGCTTCCAAAGGTGCTTCAACAATGTCCTGCATAAAGGGTCTGAATACTTATGTAAATGTAATATTTACATTTTTTATTCTTAATACATTTGAAAAAAAATCTAAAAGCAAAAACAGGTTATGTCATTACGTGGTAAATTGATGAGGGGGAAAAAACGATTTCATCCATTTTAGAATAAGGCTGTAATGTAACAAATTGTGGAAAAAGTCAAGGGGTCTGAATACTTTATGAATACACGGTATAGTGTAGTCTGCCTCTCCTCTCCCCTGGCCGGGGTTTTCCAGCTCATGTGATGTTGATGAATGGCCACAGCCCCATGTATCTCTTCCTATCCCTTCCCCTGATGGATATTTGTGAACTGAAGAAAAAATCCAATCAATCAACTAATCTCCTGCTCTTATTCGCCACACACCCCACTGCTCACTTTGTGTTCAGATCAGCAGTGTACTTGCTTACTGTGTGTGTGTGTGTGTGTGTATGTACGTGCACGTGCGTGTGCGCGCAGGTTTCATGATTTCTAAGGACTTGTCTTTTAAAATATGATATTGTGCACATGTCAAAGCAGGGAACTGTGTGACAATGTATTCAATGTTTTAGTATTCAGTTGCTTCAGTAGAATTCTACTTCAGAGAACCTTTAACAGTTCACCTATCTTTAAACAACAGCTTTTCGGCTTGTTATTTACGATTTGATCTATTGACAAGCAAAAAGGGCACTGCTCTCAGATCGCTTAGCTGTAATTATGACACTAATTGAGTGGTTGAGAGGTTATTCTTTGTTTACACAGATTTCCAAAGCTATAGCTTGCTGTCTCTGTTGCTGTTCACACCTCAAGTACTCTGCCAATTCCTGCTTAAAGACATACTCTGGAACATTGGGGACGACTAAGTCTTTTTTTTATCCTCCAGCTTTAGGCTGGATGTGTCAATGTGTATTTCATACATAATCTATGAGCAGAATTACTGTTTTACCTCAATTAGCCTTTAAATCCCTAGTTTGAAAGCAAATGTTTTTCTGGCAGCATTTCCCCGACATTTCCCCCCACGTGGGCCAGACCCCTAGCAATTCGAGTTATAGCCAAAGAGCTTCAGCCCCTCGTCATTTGAGTGACAGCTAGCAAGATACTCACACAGCAGAGAGAGAGAGAGAGAGCAACGATGTGGTCCTCATATCTGCACCTACAGTATGTGAGGTAGTACACCATTTTCGGGGGGGAACACTTTTGGCTCATGCGTGCTACTTTCAGAATGACTGGCATAAAAGTATACAAAAGTACCGAAGAATATCTGTTAACCTTAGACTTTCATCATGGACACGTCTCTGCCAGTCAGGTCGCCTGGAATCAAACACTGGAGTGAAAGCTCTGCATGGCAGAGGCATAACTTACCACATTAGATTGGCGGGTTCTTCAAAGACAGACGGGTCCCACCGGAGCTCATATTATCACGGTTACACTGGTGAGGGCCAATAGAAATTGGCCTTGAGTAGTGGTCTGGATGGCAGAACAGAGAAGCAGCTATTTGTCACACTCAGCCCCTCAGGCCCACTGTAACTTCCTCACCATCCCTGTTATTCTTAGACAGTGGGTGCAGGAAGAGAGCAGTGAGCATGGGAGGCCTTCCTATGGGGATTTGTCTCTGACACCACACAGAGAGATGGAGAAAAGGCCGGAGCAACGAGACTGTCAGCGCCACTTTCTTAGAGTTGCTTCAGGTCACCAGCTCCTTAGTCACAACGTCCCTGTGCTCACAGTACCTTGTCATCTCCAGTCAGGCTGCCCTCCAGAGTTAGCATGCGATCGGTGACTGTAATCCTCCAAAAAAGTCGCAGAGGAACTCGGATAGGAGAAGAACCCCCTGTTCTCTTGAGTGTAGGGTGTCTGCCCAGTAGGTGAAAACCCGCTTTGGTGATGAAATTTAACTTCCGTATGTTATATTTTTCAGTGGGGTCTTTCTCTAACATGTCATTAACATTATATCCGAAAAGTTGTATTTCGTAGCCTAATACATCCGATAATAAGCATTGAGCTCTGTTGACATAGGTTTCTTATTAAAAACTTTCAGGATTTTACATTTTGCGGTCGTCATCTGTCGCTGGTCGCAAAAAGAGAAATTTGCATGACACGAGCTGAATTAAAAGCAAAAGGCTTTGAAAATAAGCCTGATATACGCTCAGTGCTCCGTTGACATTTCACAGAGATAAGCTTGTTTTTGTGAGAAATCTTAGAAAGAGTTTTGAATTTCGAATGAATATGAAAGGCCTATACTGAAATATGAAAAATACTATATGTGAATTCTCAGAATTGATATCCATCTTAACTCTAAGTTATTTGATGTCCTGCGGATTCCAGAAGAACAATGATGAGTCCAACGGGAAAGTCTTTCTGGTAACCACTAATCTTATTAATTATTGCACAGAATGCAGCCGAGCTGACACAATGCAATTTTCCTGATACAGTATTTTACCACTTTTTTCCTCTGGCTTCCATTGATTTAGTCACCTTAATTTTGGCCATCCTACAAAGGTAAAAACTCTTTTGAACAGATTTTTGAACAGATTATGATAGAGACATGAGGTTTGGACCATTTCTTAAAAGAGTATCTACATAATTAGCATGCCATTTTACCTATTGATCAAAATATGTGTTTTTAATTGGACACCCTATTGAGTGTCACCCCTCTCCTTGTCACAAGCAGGTAAGCCTGTATGTAGAGGCTATAGATTCTCCAAGGTCAAAGCAGAATAAGCCAGCGAGCAGCTTCACAATAGAGGCTCCAACAGTAATCCATTGAAGTCAGCACGCTTTCCCTCTCCCTGGCCTGTTCATGCTCATATTGATGGTGATAGCAGAGCACTATTTCTATAGACGGATTTATACGGCCCCATACTTAATACTTCCAGAATAACTATGCAACAAAGGGGAGAAGGAGCCGCAAGGAGCAAAATCCATCCATCATTTATTCAGTCCTGCCGCTATGCAATAGAGAATCCTGCTCTCCTGCTATTGCTTCTCCAATGTGGTATTTATATTATTAGTTCAAATGAGGGTTTCTTATGAATGCAGTCACCCTGACTAGCACTTGGGAGAGATCGCTGCACCATTAAGAGAACGTCCAACTGCTACAACAACAGGATTCAGGCTGAACTAGACAAAATTAAATAAGAAGTCGCGTAAGAGAGTAGAAGGAATAGTTTTCTTCATCTGCACAGTCCCTCCATGGGAATGGTTCTGGTAGTGACACCCATCGACTCTGTCGATGACTGTTATGCATGGAAGATGCAATTTGAATCATCCTGTTATCATTACTCATCATATGTGTGTCTCTCACACTTAATCTCCCCACAGCCCACTGCCCACTCAGCAGAGTGTGTGTCCATGCATGTGTCCTTGTGTGACTCTACACTTCTGTTTACTCAGACAGTCCAGGGGTTTGTCTTGTCCACTCATCTCCTTGTCCTGTCAGGGTCCATTATGTCTGTTGGCTGTGAAAGGTGCTGAGTGATGATAAGTTCATCTCAGTCGTCAGCGACACAGTGTCTGCTCCCCAAGGTACAGTATTCACTGTCTTTAAGTGAGACAGCAGCCCAGCGAGCACATAACGTTCTGAGAACAATATGATTCTTAGAGCTTGGTGAGAGTGTGATTGTCCTATGGTTATTTTGCATACAACCTTTTGCACAATGTTCTGGGAATGGATACCCAGCTAGCCCATAACATTCTTAAAACCATATGTTTCCAATTTCAGTACTTCTGCATAATGTTTTCTACAGGTTTCCTTATGGTTCTATTTAATTCAAGTAATGTTCGCAGTATGTTCAGAGAATGTTAGGATACAATGTTCTGTGGTAATTTCAATACTTCAGCATAATGCTTTCTGCAGATTTCCTCATGGTTCTATTTAAAGTTGTGTTAAAAACCACAAGAAAACATTAGTAACATTCAAATAATGTTCTAAGAATGTTATTTAAAAACATAAACATTCTGTTCTCAGTATCAACAAAACTATCTATCCTCTAGCTTGTTAAATGTGTTTAGGTGTGTTGGCCACGCCCACTAATTGGCTGATTTTAATAAGTGCTTGTTTCCTTTGAAATGGCATCTATTTGAATAGACTAAAATGAACAGCTTTGTAAGAGTTAAAAACATGACATGCTAGCTCCATGGGTTTGAATCCCACTGACGCCGTACCACAATAGAAAATACATGTTTTTACCTGATTCAATGAATTTCCTATGTGTCCTACGGATGCAGCGTGACGTCCTTTACAGTGGTGTCGTGACCCGGATCTACATTTGGGCTGGGGTCGCTTTTGAGGTGTGAATGTGGCACATAGGGATGTGTGAAACATACTCCTCAGCCTGAAGTGTCCCCATTTGCGCCACTGAATAGCTAGCTTTTTGTCTGGCGCCGACCGGTTAAATGCTCCAGGAGGGTGGTGTGTTAGCAACACAGAGGTCCTGGGTGCGAGCCTCGGTGTGAGCCAAATCAGGAGGAAGTGGTACAAGCAGCGTGTTGTCCTTTACAGAGCCACACATTACCCGGCAGGCCTATGCTAAAGTAAAAGACTGAAGTCCCAGGAATGATTCAGAATTTGAACCCACTGTTGCCTCTCACATTACAGTGTATCTACAACACACCAAGAAGGAGAGGGCTGGCCTTAGCCCTGCTCAAGGGATGACTAACCTGTTGATTTTAGTCATTTAGCAGACGCTGTTATCCAGAGAGACTAGGGTAAAGTGCCTTGCTCAAGGGCACATCAACAGATCTTTCACCTACAGTGGTTCTTCCTTTAAAAGTTATGCCGCGACCTTTAGTGGGCTTGGGGATACCAACCAAATACTTTTCAGTAACTGGCCCAACGCTGTTAACCGCTAGGCTACCTGCCGATGGAGGATCTGGGAGGGAGTTAAGCCATTCACTACGCTCTTATAGATCTTGGCTAAAAACATTTTTACCGCAAGAAGCACCAGTCTGACTGTGCAAAGCATTGCATAATGTCCCTTAACGCTGAGTGGCATAGTGTCTGACATTTTGGGAAGTGTTTGAAATTGTTTGCTTTGAGATCCGATTGGTCACAGCTTTGTATTATTCCTGCTTGCGATACTGTGGGCCTTTGATGAACGTATTTCAGCATCTCCAAGAATCAGCTTTTGTAAAAATATGGTATGGCCAACAGTATATACCTGTGGTGGGGTTAGAGTGAGGCCTCTTAAGATTAAAATACATCTCTCCGCATCCCTAAAATAACACTAGGATTTCCTCTAGTGATCAGCTTATTTTTTTATTTAACTAGGCAAGTCAGTTAAGGACAAATTCTTATTTACAATAACACCTTAGCAACAGTGGGTTAACTGCCTTGTTCAGGGGCAGAACAACACATTTCTACCTTGTCAGCTCAGGGATTTGCTCTAGCAACCTTCCGGTTACTGGCCCAACGCGCTAACCACTAAGCTACCTGCCATTCATGAAATAAGAGATACAGGTGTAACCATTGATTGTTAGTGTTGAGCTATATGTATGTGCTCTACTCCTTTTGTAATATCATTCTTGCAGTTTGAATCAGTGCCAATGCACAGCGTTCTCTAATCATGTTAATCAGGTATGGGACACTCCAGGCCTCAGGGGTCTGATTGGTGTCACATTTCTGCCCCTGCACCAGCTAACACACCTGAATCCAATAATTAACTAATCATGATCTTCAGTCTAGAACGCAATTTGTTTAATCAGTTGTGTTTACTAGGGATAGGCAAAAAGTGTGACACACCACTCCGGCCCCGGAGGAGTTTCCCATCCCTGAAATGATGCATAACTGGACATAATTGATGCAAGCAGCCATGTCCCCTATTGTACTATGTTACATGTACGTAGGATCTATGCTTTTTACTCTACTTTTTGACATGCCCTTTTCGATTTAAAAATATTCATGTATTTTGAAAGGGGTTGTAAAATGTTGCTGACAAAACACAAAGGAGAAGAGATGCTGTAAAAACAGTGCCTTTCACTGTAAGATTACAGTTCCCATGAGACGGTGTAAAGCAACAGATCAAGGTCCCTCTTGGTTTAGAAAGTCTCACGGGAACTGTGCCCTTGCAGTAAAAGGCCCTGCTTTTTCCAACGTCTCTTTTCTGTTTTGTCAGTTTGGGGGGGCTGAGAGCCGAGGGTGAGGGATCACCATGGTAACAGTTACTGTGGAGCCAGGGGAAGTTTGCTAAGGTCATATACACTCATGGGCAGTTTATTAGGTACACCGATCTAGTGAGCTAAGCTTCCGAGTGTACTGAAGTCCATTGTCTCACCTCTACTGTTGATGGATAACCCTGTTGTGATGTCACTATGTCATTGGGCTTGTTTGTTTTTGTAACGCATTTTTTCTTCATCTTTTTTTCCATCATCACTTTGTAAAATAGGGAACAAGCTATACAAATAGCAAAGCTGTCTCAGGCAGTATCTGATGTATCTCAATATGGTATAACCTACCAATCGGTGTATATGAAGAGCCGTGGAGGGCCGAATCTCACAATGTTGCAGTCCAGAAATTAGAACTTTACCATCAATGCCAAAAGCCTGGGCCTCTGATGGAGACTGTAGAACTGTCATCAACGCATGTTTCAGTATTCCCCCTTCTATCTAAGACCATTTGTGTGCCCAGGCCTCATAGACGTATGGAAAGTATCCCACCCTGGTCACCAATGTAGCTGACCGATGTAGAGAGAGACAAGTGTCTTAGCAGAATGCAATCTAAATCTTGTGTGGTCTAGAGACGAGAACTCTACCATCTATGGCAAAAGCCTGGGCTCCTGACAGAGACAATAGAATTATCACCACTGCACGTTACAATAGTCAAATAATCTGTTTGTCACCTGTCAAACTGATTCTACATTGAATATAGTCTTTGAGATGCTCAAACAAGCATGTGTATCTGTAGTTGGTGTTGTTCAACTCTAAAATGCATTAGACTGTGTAAGACAAAATACACAAAGAAAAGACAACAGGCAAATGCATATGTGGTCCGAATGTCTAAATAGTGGGCTAGTTCAAACTGCACTATTGTTGCCATTAAACTCTGTTAATGTTTTAAAGTCAACATTGGCCTCTTGGTGAAATCCCTGAATAGTTTCCTTCCTCTCCGGCAACTGAGTCAGTATAGACTGTACTATACTGACTCTGTTTTACAAATCCTTTATTGAGAGTATTTTAACTTTTTGTATTGTTTGTTGGTTTGGCAATGCCTCTGTCAGCCAGGGAAACATGCTGAGAAGGATTATTACCACAGTAAGCAAGGTACTTGGAGTCAAACAGACAGGCCTGGATGAGATCTTTAAGGTCAGGGCCCTCCGTAAGGCTCACAAAATAATTTTAGACCCAAGCCACCCCCTGTACCTGGACTTTGAATTACTCCCCTCTGGGTGCAGGTATAGGGCACCCCCCAGCAGGAAGAATAGAATGAGACAATCATTTATGCCAGGTGTGATATCCCTCCTAAATAGCTCGGGGAATGTTCCCATTGACACCGTAAGGCCAGCAGGCTAGTCTTTTCTTTTTTATTTAATGTTTTATTTCTTATTTCTTACTATTATTATTTTTATTGGTGCGTAACTGTTATGAAAGTTGTATTGTCAATTTTGTTTTGTATTTAAATGCCACTTTAAATGTGTACATGACACTGCAGCAAAATTTCCCCATGGGGACAATAAAGTCAGTAAGTAAGTAAGAGTAAGAAAGGACAGCTGTATCTTTGTAGTGACTGGGTGTATTGATACACCATCCAAAGTGTAATTAATAACTTCACCATGCTCAAAGGGTTATTCAATGTCTGCTTTTTTTTTACCCATCTACCAATAGGTGCCCTTATTTGCGAGGCACTGGAAAACCTGCCTGTTCTTTGTGGTTGAATCTGTGTTTGAAATTCACTGCTTGACTGAGGGATCTTACCAATAATTGTATATGTGGAGAACTGAGATGAGGTAGTCATAATTTTCTTTGATGTAAAACACTATTATTGTACAAAGATGGAGTCCATGCAACTGAGTCCAGGTTGGTTAGCTGGCGGTGAACTGGCCGTTGAGGGCAGCAGTGTAAATCAGATGGAAAAAGATCTTCTTATACCACTTTTTTTGAGCGCATTCCACAAAGCTGTTGATCATGTCCGCCTTATCCCCTGCCCCCATTTGAGGTTCTAGTCAAGCACACAGTCTGATTTGATGTTTCTCTCTCCTGTCTGGTGGTCCACCTTCCCTGTGGCTCACATGGTTGCTGTATGGACAGTGGAGAGGAAATGGATGTCTCGGTTGTCATACAACTTTACAGCCAGCTGTTGACTGTTCTCCTTGAACTCCACCTCACCTCTCAGCATCATCCAAATCAAGGCATCACCTTCCTGTTTGACCAGACTCTGCCAAAAGCCCTGTGCTGTTGGAGAGAAGATGCTGGAAGAGTGTGAGACTACTGTACCAATTGTCCACATACAAAGTTTGCCCCCTCCCGAGATGAGCCTGCATGGTCATCACCATGGACCCGGACACCCCAAACCCCTCATAATGTTTGATGTCAGTGGTGAACCCTGTGTACACTATAATGTCCTGGACAAATTCTGTCTTCACAAATCAAAATATATTTGTTAAAAACCACAGGTGTGGACCAACAGTGAAATACTCTGACTCATTATCAGAATTGACAAAAATCTCCAGAATTTCTCCTTTTGAAAGACAATGCTAATGCTACAACTTAAGCCCACTAGCTGCATACATAAACAACACTGAATGGCTTCGATTGAGTGTCAGAGGCTACGTGATTGACTGCTGGCATGCACCACTTGTATGAATATACTGTATCATTATCAGAAAGTGGTTTGGGTGGTAGTAATTTATTTCTTTACTGTTTTATTCACGTTTTCAAGTACGGGTGACAAATTATACATTCCGATTCTTGCATAGATTTAATGGACACATGTGTAAAATACTTTTTTAAAGGCTGTGATGATTATTATGAGCTAATGCTAAGCTAATTGCCAGCTACTGTATGTGTGGAGCCATGTTTGTTGACATCTGGGTGTCACGGAAACATCTGTCAGACCAATGATATTATACCAAAACGAGGTGAAGGGATGGTTTACTCATCTTTTGAGTAAACTTCCGGAAGTGAATGATGGTAGACAACACACCCCCTTCAACGTGCACACTGCAAACACACCCAACTCATCTTGTCACCTCTCATTTTTGGTTAATGTGGAAAAACAAACATGGTGGCGCGCACAAGCTCTACCCATCGTCAGATTACTTTTACAAATGGTTTTACAAAATTATTTTGATCACTGGTAAGCACAATAACCCATGATGTGATTAATTGTAAATAGAGTTGGTTAAATATAACCACTTGTGTTGGCTCACTCTTTCTTCAGTTAGCGCTAGGACTAATGCATGATAATGGTGTTATGCTATTGCTACTTCTGTTAATGTCTTAACATTGCATCCAAAAATCACATTGAGTACATAACATTGTAAAGGCTGTTTGTGCAAATTGTTTCTGTGACAAAAACAGTGTGGCCAGTTCAAACGTTGACTGTTGTGTCAATCGTAACTAGGCCTTCCAATGTATTGTTCTAATCGCACTGGTTTGAGCACATGCTGCAGGGTCCACTGTAGAACAACCACACCCCTGAGTTAGTATGCATAAAAAGGGTGAAGATAGACCAGAAACATCGTCTATATACAGTAATATGATTGATCATATATCTATCATGAAGGTAAAACTATGTGTAGACTACAGCAGGCACGCCATACTGAGATCGCTTCTCAGAAAACCAAGAGAATGCTTATTTCTCATGTTACTCACCACCACTGACCTTGCTGAGGCAAGATAAACCTGCCATCTGGGTAAATGAAAAATAAGCTACCCATCAAATACTGTGCCGTAATTCACCATACTGAGATAGCGTCTCAGAACTATGAATAGGCTTATTTCCTCATGCTATCCATAAAAGCCATCACACAGACCAGAACGCCGCTGGTAAAGCGTCTGTGCAAACCAACACCATTGGTTAACGTGAAACTCAATCTGTGCATGTTGGTCGCTGCTCTGTGGGCCATGAAGAGTAGATGCTCAGATGGAGTCCTGAGCAGAATACACGGCGAAGAGTCCCGACACACAACCTGAACTGATACGCTGCCACCGGGCAACTCCTAAGGAAGGCTGAGATTTGGAATAGAAAAGCAAACATGGTTATATAAACAGAAACCATCATACAGAAAGAAGAGCAGACATTAGACTGCTACAGAGCAGCACAATCATCACATAGCGTACAACTACATACAATATACTAACGAAACCCCAAAACAGCAACCAACGGTGGCTACCTATAAACCATCTGTTCTATCCAAACAGCCTGTCACTACTGGTACTGCTAAGCAATAGCTGATGCATCCGCAGTATGCCCGGGCATGTACAATGAGAGTGATAATGACAACCTAAAACCTTGGCCTACAATATAGAGTGTACCTAAACTGAGGGCTAAGCCAAGCCTTATATGCCAGTAAGCCATGATAGAAGAATAGATAACTAGAGACATACAACCCATAGAGTATTAGAATAGGCCTGCAGATGAGAGTTTTCTGGAATAAGCTCTCTCAAACAGAATGTTTCATTAAAGATGATAAACGCCTGATTGCCAACTGCTGATCGCCATGTGGTGTTTAACAAGCCCTCAGCATGGTAGGTAATGCTAGTATCAAAAGCCTTCCATTGCAGCTGGAAGCTATAGCAAGCCTTGATTGGTTATTGCACCGTGATATAGCATCAGCTTCCCAACTAAGGTCCAGGGTGAGAACTTGAAATCTGAGGGAAAAGGTTTTGGGTTAGGGTTAGGGTTAGGGTTAAGGTTAGGGTTAGGGTTAGGGTTAGCAGTAATATAAAATCTGTGAATATGCTTAATGATGGAAACGACACAGTAATAATGTTTAGCCGACGACAGACTGGCACTATCCAATTAGCAAGAGATATCATGCTGCTCGGCTGCTGAATTGCCCACATGGCACCCACAGCATTTGGCCAGCACAATGGTGTCAGATATGAGTCACGCTCAGCTACTGTGCACGGAGCTCATGACCCACTATAGCAGAGTGATGTACAAGCATGAATTATGTGCATGGGTAAACGAGGCTTACTGGTATCTAAAAGTATAGGACTCTCCTAACATATTGCTTAACCTAAAGATTCATGTACACGACAGCAGGAATGATGATAAAACCAATTAATAGACAAACATAAGATGTCTTATCCTGTAAGGGGACAATCTGGGATAAACCAAGATGATTATCCTACCAATTTTTTATAACTAGTTGGGGAGAGGCCAGAGAAGTCACCACTAATGTAATGAACAACTATGGATGAGAGTAAAACTATGGTTGAGCTACAGGGTTTGTGTGCGCAGAGAAGGGCGACATCTTACAAGCTCCAACCAAATGTTGCTATATAAAATCAAATCAAATTTTATTTGTCACATACACATGGTTAGAAGAAGTTAATGCGAGTGTAGCGAAATGCTTGTGCTTCTAGTTCTGACAATGCAGTAATAACCAACGAGTAATCTAACCTAACAATTCCACAACAACTACCTTATACACACAAGTATAAAGGGATGAAGAATATGTACATAAAGATATATGAATGAGTGATGGTACAGAAAGGCATAGGCAAGATGCAGTAGAGTACAATATATACAAATGAGATGAGTAATGTAGGATATGTAAACATAAAAGTGGCATAGTTTAAAATGGCTAGTGGTACATGTATTACATAAAGATGGCAAGATGCAGTAGATGGTATAGGGTACAGTATATACATATGAGATGAGTAATGTAGGGTATGTAAACATTATATTAAGTGGCATTGTTTAAAGTGGCTAGTGATACATTTTTACATCAATTTGTCCATTATTAAAGTGGCTGGAGTTGAGTCAGTATGTTGGCAGCAGCCACTCAATGTTAGTGGTGGCTGTTTAACAGTCTGATGACCTTGAGATAGAAGCTGTTTTTCAGTCTCTCGGTCCCTGCTTTGATGCACCTCTACTGACCTCGCCTTCTGGATGATAACGGGGTGAACAGGCAGTGGCTCGGGGGGTTGCTGTCCTTGATGATCTTTATGGCCTTCCTGCCACATCGGGTGGTGTAGGTGTCCTGGAGGGCAGGTAGTTTGCCCCCGGTGATGCGTTGTGCAGACCTCACTGCCCTCTGGAGAGCCTTTCGGTTGTGGGCGGAGCAGTTGCCGTACCAGGCGGTGATACAGCCCGCCAGGATGCTCTCGATTGTGCATCTGTAGAAGTTTGTGAGTGCTTTTGGTGACAAGCCAAATTTCTTCAGCCTCCTGAGGTTGAAGAGGTGCTGCTGAGCCTTCTTCACAACGCTGTCTGTGTGGGTGGACCAATTCAGTTTGTCTGTGATGTGTACGCAGAGGAACTTAAAACTTTACTACCCTCTCCACTACTGCCCCGTCGATGTGCATAGGGGGGGTGCTCCCTCTGCTGTTTCCTGAAGTCCAAGATCATCTCCTTTGTTTTGTTGACGTTGAGTGTGAGGTTATTTTCCTGACACCACACTCCGAGGGCCCTCACCTCCTCCCTGTAGGCCATCTCGTTGTTGTTGGTAATCAAGCCTGAGTTGGAGGCATGCATGGCCACGCAGTCGTGGGTGAACAGGAGATGGCTCAGAACGCACCCTTGTGGGGTCCCAGTGTTGAGGATCAGCGGGGTGGAGATGTCGTTACCTATCCTCACCACCTGGGGGCGGCCCGTCAGGAAGTCCAGTACCAAGTTGCACAGGGCGGGGTCGAGACTCAGGGTCTCGAGCTTGATGATGAGTTTGGAGGGTCTATGGTTTCTTGGGAACAGGAACAATGGTGTCCCTCTTGAAGCATGTGGGAACAGCAGACTGGGATAAGGATTGATTGAATATGTCCGTAAACACACCAGCCAGCTGGTCTGCGCATGTTCTGAGGACACGGCTGGGGATGCCGTCTGGGCCTGCAGCCTTGCGAGGGTTAACACGTTTAAATGTTTTACTCACGTCGGCTGCAGTGAAGGAGAGTCCACAGGTTTTGGTAGCGGGCCGTGTCAGTGGCACTGTATTGTCCTCAAAGCGAGCAAAGAAGCTGTTTAGTCTGTCTGGGAGCAAGACATCCTGGTCCGCGACGGGGCTTTCTTTTTGTAATCCGTGATTGACTGTAGACCCTGCCACATACCTCTTGTGTCTGAGCCATTGAATTGTGACTCTACTTTGTCTCTAAACTGACTCTTAGCTTGTTTGATTGCCAGGCGGAGAGAATAGCTACACTGTTTGTATTCGGTCATGTTTCTGGTCACCTTGCTCTGGTTAAAAGCAGTGGTTCACGCTTTCAGTTTCGAGCGAATGCTGCCATCAATCCAAGGTTTTCTTTATTTGTCACACGCGCTGAACACAACAAATGTAGACCTTACCGTGAATGGCTTACTTAAAAGCCTTTAACCAAAAGCGCAGTTCATGAAGAAATACGAATATATTTACCAAACAAACTAAAGTAAAAAATAAAGAGTCACACAATATAATAACAATAACGAGGCTATATACAGGGTGTACCGGTACCGAATCAGTGTGTGAGGGTACAGGTTAGTTGAGGTCATTTGTACATGTAGGTAGGGGTGAGTTGACGATGCACAGATAATGAACAGCGAGAAGCAGGTTCAATGTAATAGTCCGGTGGCCATTTGATTAATTGTTCAGCAGTCTTATTGCTTGGGTGTAGAAGCTGTTAAGGAGCCTTTGGTCCTAGACTTGGTGCTCCGGTACCGCTTGCCATGCGGTAGCAGAGAAAACAGTCTAAGACTTGGGTAACTGGAGTCTCTGACAATTTTATGGGCTTCCTCTGACAGCGCCTATTATATAGATCCTGGATGGAAGGAAGCTTGGCCCCAGTGAAGTACTGGGCCATACGCAGTACCCTCTGTAGCGCCTTACTCTCAGATGCCGAGCAGTTGCCATACCATGCAGTGACGCAACCAGTCAGGATGCTCTCGATGGTGCAGCTGTAGAACTTTTTGAGGATCTGGGGACCCATGCCAAGTCTTTTCAGTCTCCTAAAGGGGAAAAGGTTTTGTCGTGCCCTATTCATAACTGTCTTGGTGTGTTTAGACCATGATTGTTCGTTGGTGATGTGGACACCAAGGAACTTGAATCTCTCGACTCGCTCCACTACAGCCCTTTTGATGTTAATGGGGTCCTGTTAGGCCTGCCTTTTCCTGTAGTCCACGATCAGCTCCTTTGTCTTGCTCACATTGAGGGAGAGGTTGTTGTCCTGGCAACATACTACCAGTTCTCTGACCTCCTACCTATAGGCTCTCTCATCATTATCGGTGATCACTGTTGTGTCGTCAGCAAACTTAATGATGGTGTTGGAGTCGTGTTTGGCCACGCAGTCGTGGGTGAACAGGGAGTACAGGAGGGGACTAAGTACACAACGTGTACACAGTGTTGAGGATCAGCGTGGCAGACGTGTTGTTGCCTACCCTTACCACCTGGGGATGGCCCGTCAGAAAGTCTAGGATCCAGTTGCAGAGGGAGGTGTTTAGTCCCAGGATCCTTAGCTTAGTGATGAGCTTCGTGGGCACTATGCATTCTCACATAGGTGTTATTTTTGGCCAGGTGGGATTGGGCAATGTGGAGTGCAATTGAGATTGCGTCATCTGTGGATTTGTTGGGGCTACGGTATGCGTTTAAAAGCACTTCATGGCTGCCGACGTGAATGCTATGGGGCGATAATCATTTAGGAAGGTTGCCTTGCTTTCTTGGGCACAGGGACTATGGTGGTCTGCTTCAAACATGTAGGAATTATAGACTCAGTCAGGGACATGTTGAAAATGTCAGTGAAGACACTTGCCAGTTGGTCCATGCATGCTTTGAGTACACGTCCTGGTAATCCGTCTGGCCCCGCGGCTTTGTGAATGTTGACCTGTTTTAAGGTCTTGCTCACATTGGCTACCGAGAGCGTTATCACACAGTCATCCAGAACAGCTGGTGCTCTCATGCATGCTTCAGTGTTGCTTGCCTCGAAGCGAGCATAAAAGGCATTTAGCTCGTCTGGTAGGCTCACGTCACTGGGCAGCTCGCGTCTGGGTTTCCCTTTGTAGACTGTAATAGTTTTCAAGCCCTGCCACATCTGACAAGCATCAGAGCCAGTGTAGTAGGATTCAATCTTAATCTTGTATTGAGGTTGCCAGACGTTCGCGTTATACGTGTTTCCATCCACCCCGACCAACCACTCTACTTTTGTTTTTGCCTTAAGTAACCATTTGTCTTATGTAAGCATTCCAAACGTAACATATCATACTAATTTGAGTGAGACCAGGCTGCGGCAAAGTAGTACCTCTACTGCTTGTTTTGTAATTACAGTACTGCTCATTGAACATCTGTCTACAGCTCTTTTTTTGCCATGTAAATGCTGGAGTCAGTGCCTGTATTACAAATACTTCATCATACCAACTCCCTACACACATATAAAGTAGTCTCCACTTAAATCAATTTCAGTTATCTGTAACTCGTATGTTTTTGCACCCTCCACCCCAAGATCTAGTGTGTCTTCCTATACTGTCCTATAATGCAGGAAAAGTTTGAAAGACTCTACGGTTTCCTCATGCATTCCTGTGCTCTAGCTTTAATCACTAAGCACTTTTTTTGAACCCAGTGTTTCCCTGAGAGAAAGGCTTTAATAATAATAATAATATATGCCATTTAGCAGACGCTTTTATCCAAAGCGACTTACAGTCATGTGTGCATACATTCTACGTATGGGTGGTCGTTTCACAGCCAGCCTGTGGGAGCAGGAGTGAACATCAAACCCTTCTGCACTGCTCTGCTCTGTTCCATCAGTGTGTGTTCACTTCTGCTGTATATGCACAGTTCAGTGTAATCATACAAAGGCTATGTAAGGAAAGGAGGTCATCTAACCCCTGTAATAAACATTCACCACCCATTGCTGATAATTGAAGTATGTGTTTTGCTTTCAGTGTATATTGAGGTGTATTATTGATGTGTTTTTGATGTGTATTGAGAAAGAGAAAAGAGACATTGGTCTCAGCATGACTCCATGTCAAAATAAAGGTTAAATATATATATTTTTTAAGATGGCTATTTAATTAGGCATTTCGTGTTTGTCCTGTTTGTAGGATTGTGTGTGTGTGTGTGTGTGTGTCTGTGTCTCTGTGATTGTGTTTGTGTGTGTAATTGAGTGAACGTTTTGTGTGAAAACATGTATATGTGTGTGGGGAACACTCATAGATGTATGTGCATACCCACTTGAGAGAAAGGATGCATCCATCCGTCAGTGCTTGCATGTGTATGAGTGTTGTCTTCTATAATGCACTACCAAACGTTCCTCGGCCCGCCCGTCCTCTACATTAGAGTCCCTGTATTTAATAGACTTCATCAACAGAGAGAATCTGTGCTCCACTTAGAGGCTGTCAGCAGTGTGGCTCTTTATAATCAGACATGTATTTCGCCTCTCCTGTTCACTTATGATTCGTAACTATCACATCTCACCTCAGCAAAATGAGAGATTAATTGACTTACTGCTCTATCTCTTTGTCAGGAGCCTTTTCCCCTCCACTCAAACTTATTCTCTTCTCTCTTCTCTCTTCTCTCACTTAGTGCTACAGACCCATTGTGTCGGAGAGAGTGGGTGGTAGGTGATTGCTACGGGAAACGAAAATGACACCTATCTCACTTCTGTTCCTCTCTCTTAATTGCGTTTTAATGTGGGCTAATCGTCTTGACACGCAGGTAATCATCAGGGGCGTCCGCTCTGCTTCTTAACTTTTAAACCTGGACCCCAGGTACTAGTGAATAGCCGAGACCCTCAGATCTTGCTCCTTCTTAATGTTGTCTCGATTCACCAAAGCATGATCTGTCTAAGCCCTGGATAATGGTGCCTGTCAGAGCTCCTTCATTAGAGATGAGGTAAAGTTCCCTCTCCTCTGTGATTAAGTCGTTCTCCACTGCGGTCTGGAGATTAATCTGGCCCATTCTCTCAGTGTGAACTTCCCTCATCCGCCCAACAAAACCTGCCAACTTCCTCTTTATCGCGTCCCCAAAACTTCTGACGACTTAAGTGAAAGTTGTTTTGTTAAAGTATAGTCCTATTTTATTGTGTTAATATCTCATTTTCCCAAGGTCTCTTGAGTCTGTCGTGAGTAGCACGTCAAAGACACCCTGAAGCCTTAGTTTTGAATTTATGCAAAATTAGCATAAGGGAATGGCGACATCCATTTTCTGAATGTAGTATGGATGTTCTTTTTAAAAAGAGTAGCTTACCGTAATGTGGTTGTGTATTTTTAAGGTTCTCTCACAACTTGTTCATAATGAGTTCATAATGACAAACATTTCATAGGCATTTCATTGAAATGATCTGCAAAAAACAGCAGTGGTGGTTAAATAAGCTAACCAAATGAAATTAAATAATATCAAGGCTAATCAAACCCCATTGGGTTCCTATATATTTTTCCTTAAAAACTTGTAGTTCACTGGAATGGTTGGCAGGGCAGCATTGAAAGCATGAAAATCCTTTTCCAATCAATACTCCCATCTGTAGCCCTGTAGGCATTAATTGAACGTCTGAACATTTTCTCCTTTTACTGTACAGTAAAGAGAAGCACAGAATAAGGTCTTATAGTGGAGCACCATATGTCACCAAGAATACAAATGGATTTTCTTTAAAGGTCAGCCAAAGTGTGCAAGGTGAGATCACATAAGACTGGACTGTTTGTTTGGTTGGCAAAGGCTAAAAGATAGGGCTACATTCTCAGAATAAAAGGGTACAGTATTTTTTCCCAGGGGAACAAAAAGATAAATATACACTATATGTACCTTCAAAGGTACATATACAATCTCACATGGTACTGTTGGGTACCTTTTAGGGTACATGTGTGGATAATGCAATGGTATTTTTATCATTGTTTGTTTCAACGTGTGCTTTTGCATGCACATTGATTGATTGATGTTATGCTACATCAAGATAAATAACATACATAACAAAATGAATCCAATCTGTTAGTATTGCACCCGTTACTGAGACAGTTGTTTCCATTTAGATGGTTTAGGTAGTCTCTTTTTTTAAATTTTCCCTACCTTGGCAGTCATTCTAAATGCAGGTTGCAGGTGATTTAAAAGTATAAAAAAATTGTATATCCTAACTCTGGCTCGATTCCAATAGGAATTACATATCACTTTGCAAGCCAGCATAATGTAGCGTAAGTCTACAGGACTGAAAGCCATTGAATGCAACAACCATGTCTCTGTCAATTTCAAACATAGTCATGGGTGGAATGTGACAATTACAAATATATATATATTTTTACTGGTAACTCTAAAATTCATTTGAAAGGCACCCTGGGAAATATGAAAATATAACAACAACAATAACCTTTTTAGTGGAACATTTTTGCCAAACGGCTTTATCGCTGTGCTGGTACCCTAAAAAGGCACGTTTACCTTTTCCAAAGGTATAGTATGCTTTTGTACCTTTATTATCTTGTCCCCTAAGGTACACTATTGACTCTTTTCAGGTTCAAACTGCAAGGGTATAATTACAGTGTGTACCTATAACCAAAGGTTACAGGGTACCTACCACTACAGTGGCAAGCGTTTGTGCCCCTTTAAGAACAAATGTAAACCTTTATTTCTGAGAGTGTAAGCTACGTTCAGTACACGTGAACAGCACACATTGCTACTGGCTGTGGAGCTACTGTAGTATTGTGAAACCAAACAACAATAACCAATACACATCTGTACCTATGATTCGTTTCTCTCTTGTATCTCTCATTTTGAGATAAGTACAAACTGAATTTTAGGAAACTGTGTGGGTGTTTATTCTAGGGATGTTTTGTGCAAGTTTTTTGAGTAAATGTGTATCTGATCCAATCTAACTCCATAAACCGGATGGACATGGGAGAATGAGACACATTTGTAAACATTTTAAAACCTGAGAGATAACATATACAGTGAGGGACCACAAAGCCTCAAACAAAGACAAACAGAGCTCCCAAGCAAACAGAGCTCTCTCAATAAGAACTGATTTGCCTAGTAAAAAAAAGGGCATCTGGTAGCAAATGGATGTACTACAGGTTGGTCCCACTTGATTTTCTCACACTACTCCCTAAGACCAGCCATCTGACGGGTCTCTCGAATCTGAACCTAGCAAGGGCCTTTTTGGAACCGGTCGGACTGTCCTCGGGTCCATTCGGAACATGTATTTATGCATATTGGGTAGGGTGGGAAAGCCACAGATCCATTCCGGAACGGGTCCAACTTTTTATTTTGTTTTGCATCTCTCCCTCTTTGGTTTGTTGCGAGTAGTCATATAGGCCTATCTGTAATTCTATTATATTGCAGTAAACACAACATGAACTTAATTTGCCAAGGAAAATGGCTCAAGAGAATGAAACAAAACGCTTGTTGTATAGTCTGTTTAAAGAACTGGTTTAAACCTTAAAAAATTACCAACAAAGGCGAATGATAAAGGCCTCCATATTTTCAATCAGCAGTAGCCTAGGCCAAGGCTCCTTTCACTCGCTCTCTCTCTCCTCAGCAGCAGGCGCAAGTGACGTGAGCAGCCGGGACAATTTCAGCTTGGCATAAGCTATATGTTTTATTGAGTTGCAATTGTCTGACACAGATAACAAGCTCACACAGTTCTCATCGACTCACACATTACATTAACAGAGGACCGGTCCAGTCGGTAAATCAATTTTAATTGCACATACCCGAGACTCGTGGCAATTATATCAGACCCGACAAAAAAGTCCGAATTTAGAACCCGAACCCGTTTGTGTCCTGAGTCGGATATTGACATTTCGGGTCTGTTGGTCCTGTGCAGACCTCTGGCATGAAATATGACACAGAGCACACAGTGTGTTTAAATTACGTCAACATTGAAGTGCTCCAGCTTGGTGGACTTTGCTCTTGAGTGAAACAACCCTTCAATAAAATCTGCAGGTTGATTCCATTCGTATCTGCCATGGGATCTGCGACAGTCAGACATACTGCACACACATTATGACGGCACCTCTTCAAGTGATAAATGTCACTGTGTGAGTAGACATTTCATAGCACCTGCCATCTATCTATTCTACCTCTGCTTTTGAAACTGCTAGGCATATTGCACTTCCTCTCCAAAGCAATACAGTTCAATTTGAGAGCTTTCTGAATAGCGCCACTGTTGTCATCAAAAGGTGAGGGGTCAGTCAGTGAATAGTCTGCTGTGCGTGCTCAGGTTGGGAGTAGGCTTCTCTCTCAGTACATTCGCTACTCATTTCAGCAACATAGGTCTCTAGTTCAGTGATTTGGATTCAAAGGTAATTACACAGGCTGGTCTCATATACTATATGTAACATAGTAAACGAAAATCCAGGACACTCAAATGAGTATGATATGTTACGTTTGGTATGGTTACATAAGACAGAAGGTTACTTAATGGTTGGTCGGGGTGGATGGACGAGCACACAACGCGAACATCTAGCGACCCAATGGTTGCGTCTTTCAATCTCATTACGGACAACTTTAGTATTTTAGCTAATTATCAACTTTGCAACTACTTACTACTTTTTAGCTACTTTGCAACTACTTAGCATGTTAGCTAACCTTTCCCCTAACCTTAACCTTAACCCTTACCTTAACCCTAACCTTAACCCTTAGCCTTGCTAATGTTAGCCACCTAGCTAACATTAGCCACAAAAAATTGGAATTCGTAACATATCGTATGTATTGCAAATTCGTAACGTATTTTTGAATTGCAATCCGTAGAATATCATACGAATTGTAATTCATAACATGTCATACTAATTGTAATTTGTAACATATCATACGAAATTAATGATGGGCATCCACAATTTAATGCATATCATACCAAATGTAACATATCATACTAATTTGGGTATGCCAGATTTTTTCTATGTTATGTTTACCCCTGAGTCCAGGTTGAATTACATAGTGTTCCACTGTTTTTGAAAATGTTCTTTACTGTAAGAAAATGACAGCAGGGTTATACATAAAACGAAGGCTTAGTAGGGAGACCATTTTCACAGTGTCTCATTTTGTAATTACAGTAGCAGCCTTTTGCTGTTAGGTAACGGTAAAAGCTGTTTTCATATTCTGAAGGCTTCTGTATTTCTGAGTGGCCCCCCACAGTCTCTATCATGGTGTGTCTGGACTGAGGAGCTCCTATATATATAATACAGTGTAAGCGTGCTTTAGAGTGTGTATGGGGGTGTGTGTACATGTCCTGTATTTTGCGTCCTTGCCATCAGCCAATCATCCACTGGCCACACCATCACCGCCGGTACCCTGTGTCGTCGGAAATGAGAAAGAGCCTGTCTCCTCATCTCCTTCATCTCTACATCTCCATTCAATGTGGTGGGCATCTCTGCACATGACAGCACACAGCTGTGAGATGAAGCCTACGTCCAGATTGCAACTCTCCCCATCTTTGTAGCTCCCCTTCTCTCCTGTCCTTTATTAGGACATATGATAAAGATGAGTATTATTAAGACATGCCTTATTTGGTAGTGTAGGCACACTTGACTGAAGATAGTGAGATTTCATTCATAGCCTCACCAACAGAGAGGCTGCCCTTACAAAAAAAACATATGTTAAATTTGCAGTTTCACATGTTGAGATTGAATTTCACGTGAAACCATATTTTCAAATGTATTCAATGTTGAGTTCAGATGTTAACACCACATTTTCATATGTGAGGAGAATAACATATTTGTGAAATTTATGGTTTCACATGTTAAAAACTTTCACACGAAAACCTAGTTTCACATGCGAAAAACGTTCACGTGAAAATCTCACTTTCACATGTCGAATTGCAAGTTCACATGTGAACGTTTTTCACGGCACTGCGAATGTGAGTCACTTTTGTGCCATTAATAATCAAGCAAAACTTCTGAAGTCGAGAACTACATTCTTAGTGTTGCAAACAAAAATAATGATATTGAAAGCCGAACATAAACCCAAAAGTACTGATAGCAAATCAAAATACTGCAAGAAAATCATTTTTAAACGTGAAACCAAATGATTATAAAAAGATGCAAAAAAATAGTTTTCAGTACATTTCCAAAAAAATAATAACGCAATTTATTAAAATGCCTCTTTTTCCTGCAATTTTCCCTATCTTTGGTTATGTTACCATGGCTTTTACTTTCGCTGTTCTTTTTTCCAGTTGCACGTTTTGGTACATTCCTTCCAGCAACATAGCACCCTGATGGTTTGCCTCTAAAGTTTTTTACATTTATTTGACCTTTATTTAACTAATTCAGTTAAGAATACATTCTTATTTTCAATGACGGCCTAGGAACAGTGGGTTAACTGCCTTGTTCAGGGGCAGAATGACAGATTTTTATCTTATCAGCTCAGGGATTTTATCTTGCAAACAGTTACTCTCGGTTACTAGTCCAACGCTCTAACCACTAAACTACCTGCCACCCCCAAGTTAAGCAGGGTTGGTCTTTAAGTTTTGAAAATAAAGTCTGAAAAAAATAATATCACGTGTGGATTTTTCTTTTCACTTGAGGGAAACCTGCTGTGAAAATTTCATGTGAATAAAAAATATATAATTTGTAAGGGTAACAAAGACAATTAATTAGACCACAGAGGGATACAGTCAGGACAGAAGTCTGACAATTCATTTGGAATTACCTTATGGGAGGGAAGGACACAAATTTCCTGTTGTACGGGTGTTTGTAAACCAAGGCTTTTTGTTTGAATTCTGCTGTATCAGAACGATCTCTCTGAGTGAAAATTCATCCTTTGTTTCTGTTTTGTAAATGTAAGTGTTTTTCAAATTCACATTTTAGTCAATTAGCAGAAACTCTTATCCAGAGCAACTTACAGTTAATGCATTCCTCTTCAGACAACCTCCAGCAAAAGCCCTTGCAGAACTTTGACATCTTGAGCGGAAGTCTCAGTGTTTGTGACATCGTCCCCTAGGGGCTGGAGGAGTGCCCTGCAGGGCTGTCTAGATTGGTGACAAACTCTCCCAAATGGACAGACTGTGCACACTAGACTGCTGACATTGGGGCTTTTGCAGCAGTCCAATGGAGCACCACACAGCCCCCCACAGGGGAATAGGAAGTGTCCGTTTCACTATTTCACTGAGATGCTTACTGACGGACACAGTTAGACCTCCCTGGGATGCTGGGGTGTCAGGACGGTCATTGAGATGCAACTGCAGCTTCACAACCAAACAGGGTGAGACAATCCCATCAGTTCCTTTGGAAAGATGGGAACTATGTACATCTAAAATCATGCTTTACTGTGAGAAATGCTGACGTAGTGTATCAAATAAAAGTCCATTCGTAATCAACTGTGAGAAAGCTAAGCCATGGATGTCATGGGTGGCATTATACACTTTCATCATTCACTATTCTCAAAAGCAGGGATTGGCACCTGGCAGCCATGAATATATATTTTATTTAGGAACTCAGACAGGGTCTCAACTTACTGTTTGTTGCAAGTTAGAATAGTACAATACACAAGGTGCAATTAAAAAAATGTGGTTTTGCATCAGCAGGTTTTCTCTTGTTATATCAGTCATTGATAGACAGTTAAATAGCCCATGTCAGCTACCATTTTTTAGATTGCTTAGTTTTGCGGCCAGCTATCTAAAATTGTTATCATGGTCAAATTACCGTCTGGGGGGGCCCCATTGATTTTGTCAGTCAGTCTGACTCAGATATCATATTAAAAACTGCAAATATTTCTCTCCACCCTATGGCAAAATGTGTAGAAATGTAGCAAACTTGCTTTGAAACTGCAACTTTTCTTTATACCCCATGGCAAAATGTGTAGAATTGCATAAAGTTAACACAAAAATGGGGGGGATACGCAGACCCGCAAGCAAATGTGGCCCCTCAAGAGTTCCGAATATTTGTGCCACCACCTCCATCCAAGTAAAGCCACCCCAACAAATCATCCTCGAAATGTATTAGTATTGAATGAAATGGAATGTCTGCATGGAACACACAACATGGAGGTAAAAATGGAGGTAGATTAGACTCAACCATGAGACTGCAGACATCTTCACACATTTAATATTGTACATGACCTTCAACCTTGGGTGAACATCGTCCTTGTCCATGGCAGAAAAATGGAAGATCAAGCGGTTTTGAAATCTCAGCAGTATTTCCCATTCTTCTTTCAAGATGTTGCAAATAACAACAACTGACTTTTTGTCTGTTCCCCCAGATTTCATTCTATATAATGTATACACTACCAGTCAAAAGTTTGGACACAGCTACTCATTTAAGTGTTTTTCTTTATTTTTACTATTTTCTACATTGTAGAATAATAGTGAAGACATCAAAACTATGAAATAACACATATGGAATCATGTAGTAAGCAAAAACGTGTTAAACAAATCAAAATCTCTTTTATATTTGAGATTCTTCAAATAGACACCCTTGGCCTTGCACACCCTTGGCATTCTCTCAACCAGCTTCATGAGGTGGTCACCTGGAATACATTTCATTTAACAGATGTGTCTTCTTAAAAGTTCATTTGTGGAATTTCTTTCCTTCTTAATGTGTTAGAGCCAATCAGTTGTGTTGTGACAAGGTAGGGGGGTATACAGAAGATAGCCCTATTTGGTAAAATAACAAGTCCATATTATGGAAAGAACTACTCAAATAAGCAAAGAGAAAAAACAGTCCATCATTACTTTATTACATGAAGGTCAGTCAATAATGAATATTTCAAGAACTTTGAAAGTTTCTTCAAGTGCAGTCGCATAAACCATCAAGCGCTATTATGAAACTGGCTCTCATGAGGACTGCCACAGGAAAGGAAGACCCAGAGTTACCTCTGCTGCAGAGGATACGTTCATTAGAAATTTAGAAATTATTAGACATTTTGAAATTTCAGCCCAAATAAGTAACTGACACATCTCAACATAAACTGTTCAGAGGAGACTGTGTGAATCAGGCCTTTATGGTCGAATTGCTGCAAAGAAACCACTACTAAAGGACACCAATAATAAGAAGAGACTTGCTTGGTTCAAGAAACACGAGCAATGGACATTAGACCGGTGGAAATGTGTCATTTGGTCGGCAGTCCAAATTGGAGATTTTTAGTTATAACTGCTGTGTCTTTGTGAGACGCGGTGTGGGTGAACGGATGATCTCCTTATGTGTATTTCCCCCCATAAAGCATGGAGGAGGAGGCGTTATGGTGTGGGGGTGCTTTGCTGATGACACTTTCTATGATTTATATAGAAGTTAACCAGCATGTCTACCACAGCATTCTGCAGAGATACACCATCCCATCTGGTTTGCGTTTAGTGGGAATATCATTTGTTTTTCAACAGGACAATGCTCCAACACACCTCCAGGCTGTGTAAGGGCTATTTGACCAAGAGGATGAGTGATGGAGTGCTGCATCAGATGACCTGGCCTCCAGAATCCCCCAACTTCAACAAAATTAAGATGGTTTGGGATGAGTCAGACCGCAGAGTGAAGGAAAAGCAGCCAACAAGTGCTCAGCATATGTGGAAACGCCAAGACTGTTGGAAAAGCATTCCAGGTGAAACTGGTTGAGAGAATGCCAAGAGTGTGCAAAGCTGTCATCAAGGCAAAGGGTGCCTATTTGAAGAATCTCAAATATAAAATATAAAACACTTTTTGTTTACTACGTGATTCCTTATGTGTAATTTCATAGTTTTGAAGTCTTCCCTATTATTCTACAATGTATAAAATAGTAAAAATAAAGAAAAACCCTTGAATGAGTAGATGTTCTAAAACTTTTGATCGGTAGTGTATGTTGAATAATTTATAAATGTTTACTTTCAGATACCGCTGAAACTATTGATGTGAGGTAAATTGCTGTTGATAGATGTTGGCAGAAATTTCCAAAAGCTCTCTATATAAATCACTGCGTTGTCAACAACATCGATAATTAAGCTTTGAGTGCAATATCTCAGTGGCTGCTGCACACAAACTAATAGACGCTCTGCCCTTCATTCCAAACCAATGGCATGTCTCTATACTTTCACAATCATAAAAAGATAAACTATCTGTCAGCTCAAGAATCTGCAAGAATCTGTCTCTTCACCTATATCGACACGTACAAGTCACGCATCTTAATTACTCTAATAAACACAAAAACTCTCATCACTTGAAAACCAATGCCAACAATGTGTCAAAACTCGAAATTACAATGTTGTTTTAACGTTGTTTTAAGATGCTTAGATTCTGCAGATAATCATATGAACAAGGAAGTGGAATGCTTCTCACATGGCTTGGATTGACAAGTCAGTCAAGCAGTCAAGTATGTCTTTGGGAAGCCATTAAATGCTTTTTTTATTTGGCGCTATAATTTGTTTTCCTTCTAAAATGTCTATATTCAGATAACAGCGCACCAGACACATTAGAAAGGATGACAGTATTTGCACCACCCTCTCAGGTGCCATCTCCTGCAAAGTGCTTTTTTCATCATCATGTAAGCGCCTCCCTATGCAAGTACCAATAATGTGGTATTTCTGTCCAAATTACCCCCAAATATATTTTTTTTACCCCTTTCTTCTTCCCAATTTGGTGGTATCCAATTGGTAGTTACAGTCTTCTCCCATCTCTGCAACTCCCGTACGGACTCGGGATAAGTGAAGGTTGAGAGCCGTACGTCCTCCCAAACACGACCCAGCCAAGCCACACTGCTTCTTGACACAATGCCCGCTTAACCCGGAAGCCAGCCACACCAATGTGTTGGAGGAAACACCGATCATAAACCTGGTAACCGTGACAGCGTGCATGCGCCTGGCCTGCCACAGGAGTCGCTGGTGCACGATGGGACAAGAATCTCAGCCTGCCAAACCCTCTCCTAAAAAGAATGAAACCATCTGCCTTCCAATGAAAACACATTCTGCTGGACTTTATCATGTGTCTGACAAGCACCACGTGTCTTCAACCAAGCAGAGAGCTTTCGCTGAATATCTGCGAGGGCTAATGAATTGCATATATAGTAGACAAGGCTTACTTCAGAAATATGACTGAAACTTTTCATTGCACATTCTTGGCTTTGATAGTTGGACAGCTCTGAGCATGGCTGGCTAATGTGGCGATGTAGAGAGGGCCGTTAGCTAACCACATTCTATACGTCTTTAATTAGCGCTCTAGTTAATCTATTGCTCTATGGGCTTGTTAATTAGACTCACTCTTCCTAAGGCCGCCACGCAGCCAGGCAGAAGACTGGACCAGCATCTCTCAGTTAACTCAAAACCTCTTCAAACTCTTGACCGTCATTGACCATCCTCAATTTACCTCCCGGCTTTCTGGACGTGATCAACTGTGGATGTCAGAAGAAGACTGACTTGATTCCTCCCATTGAACAGTGGCTAAAGGCTGAGGTGTCTGTTTTGATCGTGCTGGCTACAGCCCAAGCACTCTCTTTATGATCCATAAGAAATGTTCCTTTCTCATGAGCCCCCCCCGTCTCACCGATTTTTTCCCTTCCAACCACTGAATATCACAATGACAGCCGTAATGACCTGGGCCAGACTAATGCATTTCGGGCCTCAGGGTCACCTTCCTCTAGATATCCCCAACATTAATTGTGGTACTGTAGTTGAGTTGAGTTGAGTTGAGTTGAGTTGACGTGTCAATGGTGAATAATTGGTCCTCATCCCTGACCTAGTGATGTACTGTACATTGCTTAATTTGCCGGTTCAGATTTTGCACAAGGGTAGTCAGGTGGCCCACATAACTCAACACATCAAACCTACCATCACATAGACCCACATTGTAGCGTAGTCAACACACATCACGTTCTCCCTCTGACAAAAGCCATAATGGGATTGGCTGACCAACACAGCTCTTAGGCCCTGTGACACAGACCTTTACAATGGCTTTCCCAGCCGACTTTGAACACATCACATTTGCTAACATTTATAAATGCCTGTTTTTGCTTTGTCTTTTAATACATTTAAAATATGGCTGTAATGTAATAAAATATGGAAAAAGTCAATGGGTCTGAATACTTTCCGAATGCACTGGATGTGTGTGTGAATTGTGTACAGTATGTGGATAGGTATGTTTGCACAAACTATTGAGTAATCAGCTAATTTTCCCCCAAAGACAGCAGCATATTGTGTTTAGTACATATCTGTGTGCATGTGTCTGGTGTCTGTGTGTCTGTGTGTGTGTGTGTGTGTGTGTGTGTGTGTGTGTGTGTGTGTGTGTGTGTGTGTGTGTGTGTGTGTGTGTGTGTGTGTGTGTGTGTGTGTGTGTGTGTGTGTGTGTGTGTGTGTGTGTGTGTGTGTGTGGAGAGTACAAAACTCTTCCCACTTCTCTTCTACCCTGGAGAGGAGCGGGGCCACCCGCCTCTTGCAATCATTAGTCTCTTTCAAACCAAACCAGCGCAGAACCCTAGAGATGTGTTACGAGTGAGTGTTGTCTGCATGTGGTACGTGACAACATAACTGTAAACCTTTAATGTGTATATATTGTTTGTATTTACCCTGTATTTGAACTATTTGTACTGTGTGACTTAGTGCTAATTGAAGTTTATATTCAAAGCCCATTTTTGTTGTCATATACACAACTATTTGTGTAGCACTTATCAGGGGCGCAACTTTCACTGGGGACTGGGGGGACATATGAGGTGGCTATTCTTATTATCTAACAGCAGTTGTTTGTATGGAAATGTTTTGTAGCCTTTGTTTTGTCACGTTTCAGAAGTAGATGTACTTGGCAAGCTTCTTCCAGTTGATGTACCGTTAGAGAGAAAGAGCTGGCCAAAAGTTGGCTTACGTTAGCTGTTATTTTTGCCTCAATCAAACTAGATCTGAATCAAACGATGAAACCATCGGCCAAATTATTTTTTCAGTGCAATGTGAGTTGTATTAGTCAGTATGTCAATGTAACGTTATTGATCTGTCAGTTCCCAAGCTAATTCCCAACCTTTCACACTGACACAGTAATAAACAGATCTAATGTTACAGGCTTCAGTGTCATGGTGCACAGTAGAGGTCTACGACATAAAAAACAAATAAAAAAAGCAATGAGGCTGACACAACAGATCAGAACATTTAGCTTCAAATGTTGATAAACTCTTAGGCTATTTCTTAACATTTAGGCTATTTCTTAACATTTAGGCTATTTCTTAACATTTAGGCCATTTCTTATCACGGCTGCGCACATGGCAGTAGGTTATAAGCTTGAATGTTCCATTAGTGGGAAAAAACATTCTCAACAATGACCGCAAAAACAATTATGAATTAAATGCTTTAATTACAAAGGTGCATTTTTATGGTGAAACGGATCTTCCCCAAACTTGAAAGTCACACGCTGCTTATGTATGTCAGTTTTTATTTAACTATACAAGTCAGTTAAGAACCAATGCTTAACTACAATGACTGCCTACCCCAGCAAAACCCAGACGACATTGGGCCAATTGTGCGCCAACCTATGGGACACCCAATCACAGCCAGATGTGATGCAGCCTGGACTCAAACCAGGGACTACAGTGTCACATCTTGCACTGAGATGCAGTGCCTTAGACTACTGCACCACTCGGGAGAACGAGTGTTATTAAGTTGATTAATGTGCTTCATTTTAAGAAGTTATTTGGTCACTTTAGTTGTGATTACAAACCTTATCAAAACATATAGGCCTATGGGCTAGGCTACATGAGGTGTGTGACTTTTGAATTGAAAAGGTCGCAATAAAAAGTGACGATATATCATTCAGAATAGGGGCAGGGTAAAAAATACACGTCATCTATACACTTAAATAGCTTTCCTGTGGTTCATTTTCATGCCAGCCAGGTAGGCTATACTCCTGTTGTACAGAAAATAAATGTGCTTAATATTAGGAAAGTTGACATAAAAATATATTAGGAAAGCTGATGGGATCCTCCTCTTTTTAATAGAGTCCATCACTCTGTTTTCTCATGCAATTGGATAGCATGGGCTCTCATGAAGTGAAGATGAGATTTTTGATTACATTTGCATTGATGTAAGAGTGATTAGAGGGACAGCAGAGTGCTGAGTACCAGGCAGTTAGCAAGTTTGGTAGGCTAATAATGACCATCTGCAGCATCAGAGCTTGGAGAAGCCTAATTACCATGACTAAACGGTTATGTGGAATTTGACTGCCATCATGACGTGTGACTACTGGTATGGCATGTATACGGTCACCATAACAGTCCTAGGCCTAATTCCTTTAAGCAGTCTTCATAATTTGGCTTAAGGCTAACAGCAAGAGGGTATTGTGTTGGACCCTATTTCTTCCTATTCAAGAAATAAGAGGTAGACCTACCTATTAGACAGATGAAATGATAGTCTACTATCCATAGATTCTGTCAGCCAGGTCCTTCAGTCACCGTGCACTCCTTACATACAGTGCCTTACAGCGACTTACAGCTGTAATCGCAGCAAAAGGTGGCGCTACAAAGTATTAACTTAAGGGGGCTGAATAATTTTGCACGCCCAATTTTTCAGTTTTTGATTTGTTAAAAAAGTTTGAAATATCCAATAAATGTCGTTCCACTTCATGATTGTGTCCCACTTGTTGTTGATTCTTCACAAAAAAATACAGTTTTATATCTTTATTTTTGAAGCCTGAAATGTGGCAAAAGGTCGCAAAGTTCAAGGGGGGCGAATACTTTCGCAAGGCACTGTATCTGTGTCAGTGAAGGGATTGGTGTGTTAAGTTAAAACCAGTGCTCAAATTGAGGGGGTATGTGAGAGTATTGTTGCTTTTGAGAAAGGAAATTGCTAAAAGCAAAGGCCTATCCCTTGTTAGCTGAAAAAATAAATGGACCTGATTATATAAAGTGGTCAATAATAATGCTTTAGTCCGAAATACTTTATGCATTAAACAATTTGTACAATGCCTGGGGAAGATGTGACTACGATGTAGAGTATTTGGTAAATATTTAGTTTGTCTCTTTGACATTCAAAGGCTGAGCTACAACCTTCTATAACCGAGGAAACAAAACATTTACTTTGCTTGGGAAGTAGGCTAATGTGTGAATTTGTCGCTACCACAGGCGTCCGATGGCACCTTAATTGGGGAGGACAGGCTTCCATGTGTTTGAAACCATTCCATTTACTCCATTCCAGCCATTATTATGAGCCGTTGTCCCCTCAGCAGCCTTCTGTGGCCACTGTCAATTGACGTTCAACATTTTAACAGGCTATTAAACAACATACAGTACTAATTCTAAATCATTCAGGAGCAAGCCAGGTATCCTAAGACAGGTATTCAAACAAAAATATACTTTAGACTATATTAGTATTATTTGAAGGCTGGGATATAGCCTGCTATTTAAGAAATACATTGTGAAGCATTTGTGACACGCTACAGGCTGGTAGGAGCGCTCAGCATTTCAACAACACATCAACATGCCTATAAGTTCGCATTTAGGCGGTATAATATGACATTTTATAAAGTACTACTTTAAATTAAATAATAATGAAATGAATAAAATACCTTCTTAGGTCAAATACCTAAGAAGGTATTTTATTCATTTCATTATTATTCTTTGGTTGAGGATCATGCGGTGAGCTATGCATGCCTAGTTTGTTAATTTAGCCCAGCAGGTGCTCTTATATTCCCATGCTCTAATCACAGTCCACACAAATCTATTTTGTAACAACAATATCATGGAATAAAATATAACAAATTAGAAAATTACAGTTGCCCAAATGAATGATATGTGGCTGCAGTGTTAAAAAAACAAATGCCTTTTTCTTGAATTCATTGATGAATTTAGCATTTTACAGTAGAAAGACAAATTTAGCACTGTTCCAAACTAAGACTATCCTCTTCTTTAACAACAGCCTGTATAGAGGTCAAAATGTCTCCGGTGCTGCAGCATGTGCTCATTCGTTGTCATGCTCTTTTGTGGTATTACATTTTATTTAGCTTTTCTCCAGTCATGTAAAATGTGTTTATAAAAGGTATTATAATGGAGATCTTTTTTACCCCTACCCTTGTCCATGGTGGTCTGCGAATCCACAACCTTCTGGCTACTTTGCCATGTAATGCTTACAAAACAAAGAATAGTTTATAAAAATGCATGTCGAAGGCTCTGGTCTGTCCTAGGAGTGAAGGTAAACGGTAGGCACGTTCTCTGCAACATTCTGTTTGAATTATTATTCTGGGTATAGGGGATGGTCACTTGTTTCTTTTTAAGTGTTCAGGGAGGATCGGGTAAAAATGTATTTTACTGAAAGGAGGGCCATGCATTTTCATTTCAGAGAGGTCTGATTTTCTCCAGGTATCTCTCATTATAAATAACGTACAGTCCCTTTGTACAGTGCTATTTGAAGGCTATATTCAAAGCCCATTTTTGTTGTTGTAAAGACTGCTATTTGTGTCGCACTTAATACCTCAGTTTGTATAAATACATTTACCTTTATTGCGCCTGTGCAACTGCTTTATAATATCTTTATCTTATTTCTGATTGTACCTTAGTTAAACCATCTAAAAGATGTTTCCCGAAAAACATCAATCAATCCATGAAGACCAAAGACAAACCTGTTTGAATAAATTGGTCAAAGGCTACCATCTCCATGTGTTCTTTCAGAAGTACCCATTGTGTTGCCTCCTACTCATACTTGAAGCAATTTTACATGTAGTACAGTGCCTTCAGCAAGTATTCACACCCTTTGACTTTTTCCACATTTTGTTGTGTTACAGCCTGAATTTTAAATGGATTACATCTAGATTTTACAATACCCCATAATATCAAAGTGGAATTATGTTATTATATGGGGCGACAGGGTAGCCTAGTGGTTAGAGCGGTGGACTAGCAACCGGAGGGTTGCAAGTTCAAACCCCTGAGCTGGTACAAAGGTACAAATCTGAACAGGCAGATTAACCCACTGTTCCTATGCCATCATTGAAAATAACATTTTGTTCTTAACTCTAGTTAAATAAAGGTAAAATAACATATATTTTTTTTACAAATTAATACAAAATGAAAAGCTGAAATGTCTTGTGTCAATAAGTATTCAGCCCCTTTGTCATGGCAAGCCTAAATAAGTTCAGGAGTAAAAATCTGCTTTACAAGTCAGATAATTCATTGCATGGACAAACTCTGTGTGCAATAATGGTGTTTAACATGATTTTTTAATAACTACCCAATCTCTGTACCCCACGGCCCATAGCTCATGGTAGAGGGAGAGAGAGAAAGAAAGAGTGTAGGTATCTCACCACAGCATGTCAGGAACATAAAAGAGAAAGGACAATGAATCTAAGACCTTTTAATAAGCATCTGAGTTGTTTGGATTCAAAATATGAGTTGTTGACCAAAGGTATTGCTGTAAAGTTAACATCCAATCAAATATCAGACCTACATGATGTAACCTCTGAGAACAGAGGTAAGACAATGGGGTTGGCAAGATCCACACAGAGAATGCTGAATTCCTAAGACAACACAGAGGAAATGATTGTATACTATTTATAAGAAGAGTCACTTCGGGGGCTGCCCTACACAGGTGTTCTTCATAACTCAGTTGACGGAGAGGAAGGAAACCACTCAGGGATTTCACCATGAGGCCAATGGTACAATGGCTGTGATAGAAGAAAACTGAGGATGGATCAACAACATTGTAGTTACTCCACAATACTAACCTAAATGACAGATTGAAAATAAGGAAGCTTGTACAGAATAAAATAATCCAAAACATGCATTCTGTTTGTGATAAGGCACTAAAGTAATACTGCAAAAAATGTGGCGAAGAAATTAACTTTTTGTCCTGAATACAAAGCGTTATGTTTGGGGAAAATCCAATACATCCCTGAGTACCACTCTTCATATTTTCAAGCATGGTGGGGGCTGCATCATGTTAAGGGTATGCTTGTCATCAGCAAGAATTAGGGAGTTTTTAGGATGAAAAGAAAAGGAATAGAGCTAAACACGGGAAAAGGAAAACCTGGTTCAGTCTGCTTTCCAACTGACACTGGGAGACAAATCAACCTTTCAGCAGGACAATAACCTTAAACGCAAGGCCAATTATATATTGAAGTTACTTACCAAGACGGCATTACAATTTACATTTGAGTCATTTAGCAGACGCGCTTATCCAGACTGACTTACAGGTAGTGCATTGATCTTAAGATGGCTAGGTGGGACAACCACATATCGTCACGACTCCCACCGAAGGTGGCTCCTCTTCCTTTCCGGGCGGCACTCGGCTGTCGTCGTCACCGGTCTACTAGCTGCCACCGATCCCTTTTCCCTTTTCTGTTTGTTTTGTCTTATTGGTTACACCTGTTTCGTGTAACATTGTTCTTTACACTCTGCTTCCTGCACCTGACTCTGCACCCACTACGCATAGAGTGCGTTACAATATCACATATCATAGTATATTTTTCCTGAGTTGCCCAGTTACAGTTTTGATTTAAATTGGCTTAGAAATCTATGGCAATACTTTAAAATAGCTGTCTAGCAATGATCATCAACCAACATGACAACGGTTGAAGAATTTAAAAAAGAATAAGGTTAGCAAAAATATGCAAAAATGTCAAAGATTTTATTGATTTAGGGTTCATATTAGGAAATCAGTCAATCAAAATGAATTAATTAGGTCCTAGTCTATGGATTTCACATGACTGGGCAGGGGTGCAGCCGTAGGTGGGCGTTGGAGGGCATAAGCCCACCCACTGGTGTCACGTGAGCTCCATCTCCGGCCTCCAGGTCACCAGGCTGCTCATTAGGGCCTTACAGAATTACTTTACAGAATGACGACTCAACAAAGGGAAGCATCAGGGAGTGTTTTTTTATGTTGGAGTGATCTTGGGTCGTGGGGTTGGAGCCGGAGCTACCTGGGAGGCCTCAGCCGGTTTGTAAGCTCCCATTCCTCAATGGGTTCGATAGGCTCCCATGTCTAAGCTGGCTGAACAGGTTCCAGTCCTTCAACCGAGGCAACCTGGGAGGTCTCAGCCAGGTCATCAGGCTCTCACTCCTCAACTGGTTCGTCAGGTTTCTGCGCCTCAGCGGAGGGACCGGTCCGCTCCGGATCCCGGGGATTGTCCCTGTGGTTGGCGTCCTGCGGCTAAAGCCGAACGCTCCGGGGAGGGGGTACTGTCACGTATGCTCTCTCTCCGGCACTCTAGGTCGTCATGCTCCCGTGCCTCAGCCGGATCTACAGGTTCCCACACCTTAGCAGAGGTGACCGCCTTAGCAGAGGTGACCGGTCCGCTCCTGATCCCCGGGATGGTCATCTTGGTCTGCGTCCTGCGGCTGGAGCCGTGCATCGGGGAGGGGGTACTGTCACGTGTGCTCCCTCTCCGGCATCTATGTCACCAGGCTGCTCATTAGGGCACACACCTGTCACCAGCGTTACGCACATAATGACTCACCTGGACTCCATCACCTCTTTGATAACCTACCCTTTATATGTCACTCCCTTTGGTTTCCTCCCTTGTCGTTATTGTTGCTGTTCATGGCAGTGCGTTGTTTCTAGTTTTGTTCATTTATTTATTAAATGTATTCACTCCCTGAACTTGCTTCCCGACTCTCAATGTACATCCTTACAACTGGGGAGCCAGCGCCAGCCAAACAGGATGAGTTTTTCATCACAAAAAGGCTTTATTACAGACAGAAATACTCCTCATCTTTGTAAACTCAGAAAAAAAGAAATGTCTCTTTTTCAGGACCCTGTCTATAAAAGATCATTCGTAAAAATCTAAATAACTTCCCAGATCTTTGTAAATGTTTCCCATGCTTGTTCAATGAACCATCAACAATTAATGAACATGCACCAGTGGAACGGTCGTTAAGACACTAACAGCTTACAGACGGTAGGCAATTAAGGTCACAGTTATGAAAACTTAGACCTTTCTACTGACTCTGAAAAACACCCAGGGTCCCTGCTCATCTGTGTGCAACTTGGCTTAGGCATTCTGCAAGGAGACATGAGGACTGCAGGATGTGGCCAGGGCAATAAATTGCAATGTCCATACTGTGAGACCTGTAAGACAGCACTACAGGGAGACAGGACGGACAGCTGATCGTCCTCACAGTGGATCGGTACATCCACAGGATCGGTACATCCGAACATCACACTTGCGAGACAAGTACAGATTGGCAACAACAACAGCCCGAGACACACCAGGAACGCACAATCTCTCCATCAGTGTTCAGACTGTCCGCAATACGCTGAGAGAGGCTCGACTGAGTAGGTCCTCACCAGACACCACCGACAGCAATGTCGCCTATGGGCACAAACCCACCGTCGCTGGACCAGACAGGACTTGCAAAAGTGCTCTTCACTGACGAGCTGCGGTTTAGTCTCACCAGGGGTGATGGTCAGATTCGCGTTTCTCGTCAAAGGAATGAGCGTTACACAGAGGCCTGTACTCTGGAGCGGGATTGATTTGGAGGTGGAGGGTCCATCATGGTCTGGGGTGGTGTGTCACAGCATCATCGGACTGAGCTTGTTGTCATCGTAGGCATTGCATCTCAATGCTGTGCGTTACAGGGAAGACATCCTCCTCCCTCATGTGGTACCCTTCCTGCAGGCTCATCCTGACATGACCCTCCAGCATGACAATGCCACCAGCCATACTGCTCGTTCTGTGTGTGATTTCCTGCATGACAGGAATGTCACTGTTGGCCATGGCCAGCGAAGAGACTGGATCTCAATCCCATTGAGCATGTCTGGGATCGGAAGGTGAGGGCTTATGTGAAATGTGGGATTAATCTTAAGGGATCTGGGTAAGTGTAGGCGATAAGAAACTGGGTTAACTCTCCTGGCAACCTTAAAGGGACCGATGTATTTTTGGGACAGCTTGCGAGACTCCACCCGTAGTGGTAAGTCTCTTGTGGAGAGCCAGACTCTCTGGCCGGGGTGCAGGGTAGGCCCGGGACGGCGACTTCTGTTGGCTTGTTGTTGGTACCTCTGTGAGGAACGCATAAGATTAAGACGGGTCTTCCTCCACATAAGCCGACAGCGTCTGACGAACTTCAAGGCTGAAGGCACTCTGACTTCTGCCTCCTGGTCCGGGAACAATGGAGGGGCATAGCCAAACTGACACTCGTGCGGGGACATACCAGTGGAGGAGGAGCGCAAGGTGTTGTGCGCGTATTCGGCCCAAACAGTGAAGGACGACCATGTGGACGGGTTGTTACGAGTCATACATCGGAGGGTGGTTTCCAGCTCTTGATTCATCCTCTCAGTTTGGCCGTTGGACTCCGGATGGTACCCTGAAGATAGACTGGCAGAAGCCCCCATGAGTTGGCAGAAGGCCTTCCAAAACCTAGAGGCGAACTGGGGACCTCTGTCAGAAACCATTTCTTGAGGAATGCCGAAGACTCGGAACACATGATTAATTACCAACTCAGCAGTTTCCTTGGCAGAAGGTAACTTAGTCAGAGGGACGAACCTGGCCGCCTTTGAAAACCTGTCGATAATGACTAGGATAGTAGTATTGCCATGGGATGGAGGAAGGCCAGTAATGAAGTCCAACGAGATATGGGACCAGGGTCTGTGGGGAACAGGTAAAGGGTGAAGGAGTCCTTGCGGGCGGAGGTGAGAAGATTTGCCCTGGCAGCACACGGGGCAGGCATTTACGAAAGTGGCAACGTCTTCTCTTATGGTAGGCCACCAGAACTTACGCTGGATGAACTCCAAGGTGCGACCTACGCCCGGGTGACAGGTGAGGCGAGAGGAGTGCCCCCACAGAAGGACCTGAGTCCTAACTTCCTTGGGGACAAACAACCGATTGGCAGGACCTCCTTTCGGGTCCGGTTCAATAGCTTGAGCTCGTCTCACGGTATTCTCAACTTGCCACGAGATCGGAGCCACGATCTAAGCAGCAGGAAGGACAGGCATGTCCGTGTCATCTCGAATGGCAGGAGCGTAGACTCGGGACAGGGCATCCGGTTTGAGATTCTTCGACCCGGGCCGATAGGTGAGGATAAACTGGAATCGATTGAAGAAAAGAGACCATCTAGCTTGTCTAGAGTTCAACCGCTTCGCCTGCTGGATATACTCCAGATGTTTGTGGTCCGTAAGCACTTGAAACGGGTGAGAAGCCCCCTCGAGCCAGTGTCTCCATTCCTTCAATGCCATCTTAACCGCTAGGAGTTCACGATCCCCCACATCATAGTTCCTCTCAGCCGGGGTAAGTCGGTGTGAGAAGAAAGCGCACGGATGAAGCTTCTTGTCTTCACCCCTCTGAGACAGGACAGCTCCAACACCAACCTCTGAGGCGTCTACCTCCACCACAAACGGTTCATCCGTAGTCGGTAGTATCAGGTTTGGAGCAGAGAGGACGCGCTGCTTGAGTCCTTGGAAGGCCGTCTCAGCTTCTCTTCTCCACAAAAACCTTGCATTGCCACCCTTGGTTAAAGCTGAGAGAGGGGCTGCCACCAAGCTGAAGTTCTTGATGAACTTGCGGTAAAAGTTAGTGAAGCCCAGGAAACGCTGAACTTCCTTAACGGATTTGGGGGTGGGCCAATCCGCTACCGCCCCTACCTTCCTGGGGTCCATTTGGAATCGACCGGGTTCCACTACAAATCCCAGGAATTGTACTCGGGATGAATGGAATTCACATTTTTCCGGCTTAACGTACAGATGGCTGTCTAGGAGGCGTTTGAGTACTTGTCTGACATGCTTAGTGTGTTCTTGAAGAGAGCTTGAAAAGATGAGGATGTCATCCAAGTAAACGAACACAAATATGTTAAGCATATCCCTAAGCACATCGTTTATGAGCGCTTGGAACACCGCTGGGGCGTTGGTCAGGCCGAAGGGCATCACCAAGTATTCATAGTGACCAGTAGGCGTGTTGAAAGCGGTCTTCCACTCGTCACCAGGTCTGATCCGCACAAGATGTTATGCGTTCCGCAGGTCAAGCTTAGTGAAAACAACTGCTTCCTGGAGCAGCTCGAAGGCTGTGGCCATAAGGGGTAGCGGGTAACGGTTACGGACGGTTATGGCATTGAGTCCCCCGGTAGTCGATGCAAGGACGTAATCCACCGTCTTTCTTGGCCACAAAGAACAACCCTGCTCCCGCCGGGGAGGTGGATGGACGCATGAGGCCTGCTTCCAGAGCGTCCTTGATGTAGGTATCCATAGCAGCTTGTTCGGGTGGAGATAGGGAAAAGATCCGACCCCTGGGAGGGCAAGTGCCCGGAAACAGTTCGATGGGGCAATCATAAGGTCTATGGGGTGGTAGCATGGTGGCCCTCTGTTTGCTAAATACCAGTTTGAGGTCATGGTAACACTCGGGAACTCGGGTCAGGTCGATGGATTCTAAAGACTCGGGAGTAGAACTCGGGGAATCCGGGAAAATACAAGTAGCTTGGCACGTAGGACCCCACTGCTTGATAGTGCCCACAGACCAGTCGATGTGAGGGTTATGGCTGTGAAGCCAGGGGTATCCAAGGACGAGAGGGAACTCGGAACAGGAGATCAAATGAAAGTTCATCAATTCCTGGTGTTGTGAAACTGAAAGTCGCAAGGAGGTAGTGACATGAGTGACAAGTCCAGATCCCAAAGGGCTTCCATCCAATGTAGTAACCCTCATGGGGTCATTTAGAGGTTCAGAGGGAACGCCATTCTCCTTCGCCAAGACACCATCCATGAAGTTACCTGCGGCTCCAGAGTCTACCAAGGCTTGAAGGTGAAGCTTGTGGTTGTCTCAGGAAAGGGTGACTGGAATGAGCAGACGGGAGTTGGACGGATGGGAGGAGGTTATGTTTCCCGTTACAGTTCCCCCGGTCTGTACGGGACAGAGCGTTTCCCTGGAGCCCGGCACACGTGGAACGGAAATGGCCCGGTTTGCCGCAATATAGACAGCGTCGCTCCCTCATCCGGCGGTCTCTCTCAGCCTGGGAGATGCGTCCAATCTGCATGGGTTCCGGTGGAGCCAGCGAGGGTAAAGGTGGGGACTCGGAGCTGGGACTGATAGGAGCTAGAGGTCTACGGTTGAGTTCTCTCTCTCTCAGACGCTGGTCAATGCGTGAGGCCAACTTGATCAGGGACTCGAGATTGTCCGGTGGTTCCCGAGTGGCCAGTTCATCTTGGATAGTGTCGGAAAGGCCTTTCAGAAAGCACACCGTGAGCGCCTCGTTGTTCCAGCCACTCGCTGCTGCCACCGTGCGGAACTGGATGGCATAGTCCATCACGCTGCGCCGACCTTGGTGGAGAGTCAGGAGCTGTTTGGCTGAGTCAGGACCACTGCTTGGGCCTTGACAAACTCGTTTGAATTCCTCAGAAAAAAGGCAGAGTAGCTGGCACAGCAGGAACTATGGGCATCCCACACAGCAGTAGCCCAGGCCAGGGCTTTTTCCGACAGCAGGGTGATGATATATGCGATCTTAGACCGGTCGGTGGGGAACGACGAGGGTTGCAGCTCGAAGGAGAGAGAACATTGGGTGAAAAACCCTTTACAAGCACTTGGATCACCTGAGAACCGTTGGGGAGGTGGAAGACGAGGTTCAGCCAGAGGGTTAACTGCCATGGGTACGTGAATCTGAGGTACTGGGACGGGAACTGTTGTAAGTCGATCAGATATCTGCTTTATGGAAGTCAGCATCTCCGACAGAAGATGAGAATGTCTAGCCATTAAGGCCTCTTGCAGAACCAAGGTGGCTTCGTGGCGTTGGACAGTTTCCTGGTGGTGGGACAGCATGGCAACAAGGTCCTGGGAACTGGCTGCCTCTGGGTTCATTTTTGGCTCTGTGTTTCTGTCAGGACCCGGTTACGAACCCGGGTCTCCGGAGTGAGAAACAGGCACTTAACCAACTGAGCCACGAATAGTCGGCAGAACCCAGAAGATGAGGCAGACACAGCAGTACTTGAGACGGTGTATTTAATGAAGTAAAAAATGAAGTTCTTCAGGAAAACATGTAACTCCACAACCTCAAAAGGAATCCTACAAGAACAAAGGTAATCCTCCAAGACAAAAAAGGTAAATCCACAAGGTGGAAGGTAAAGCACAAAAAGCCTCAAAAGATACTAAAAAAACAAACAAACAAGAACAAAAAAACAGAATTCCACAAGAGAGTCCACCGGGATCAACAAGAGTTCTCAGAGTACTAGGGCTGGGTGCTAACATACAAACACAGAGCAAAGAACAGAGGAAAACAAAGGGTTTAAATACAATCAGGGGAAACGAGGCACAGGTGCAAATAATAATGGGGATCAAGGGAAAACAAAAGGTCAAAAGGCACAATGGGGGCATCTAGTGACCAAAAACTGGAACAACCCTGGCCAAATCCTGACAAAAATGTTTAAAAAATCATGCTGAAACAGGAAACGTCCTTCCCCTTCGATGCATGCTCATCAACAGCATCATCCCTAGGACCCACTCCAATTTGAATACCGCCCCAACGGATCCATAGATAACGCAATCTCAATCGCACTCCACACCTTCCTTTTACACCTGGACAAAAGGCACACCTATGTGAGAATGCTGTTCATTGACTACAGCTCGGTGTTCAAACCATAATGCCCACAAAGCTCATCACTAAGCTCAGTACCCTGGGACTAAACACCTCCCTCTGCAACTAGATCCTGGACTTCCTGACGGGCCGCCCCCAGGTGGTAAGGGTAGGTAACAACACGTCTGCCATGCTGATCCTCAACACTGGATCCCTCAGGGGTGCATGCTTAGTCCCCTCCTGTACTCCCTGTACATCCATGACTGCATGGCAAAATACGACTACAACACCATCATTGAATTTGTTGACGACACAACACCGACAACGATGAGACAGCCTATAGGGAGGAGGTGAGAGACCTGGTAATGTTGTGCCAGGATAACAACCTCTCCTTCAATGTGAGCAAGACAAAGGAGCTGATTGCGGACTACAGGAAAAGCTGGGCCAAACAGGCCCCCATTAACTTTGATGGGGCTGTAGTGGCGAGTGCTACTCACTGTTTATTATGCATGCATAGTCACTTTACCCCTACCTACATGTACAAATGACTTCGACTAACGTGTATCCTCGCACATTGACTCAGTACCGGTACCCCCTGTATATAGCCTCATTATTGTTATTTTATTGTGTTACTTTTCATTATTTTATTATTCTTTCTTGAACTGCATTGTTGGTTAAGGGCTTGTAAGTATATATCTACCCATTGTTCCTCTTTATTCCATGAAACTATATGTCACAAGTAAAAGCCTTGGGTGGCGAGTTGATACAATCCCACGTCTGGTAGGTTAAAACCATCTGCAGACTTAGGAAGATTGTTTTTTTTTTTTTTCTAAATGAATTTTACATCCTGAGATTTTTGAGTATTCTGAAAATAGTTTTAGCAAGGAGGGGATTGAGTTTTCAATTTTGGTCAGGGATATCAAGAGATCATCTGCAAATAAATGTAGATTATATTCCTGTTAACCAATAGTGATACCTGTTACATTTGGGGGGCCCTAGTGAGATTTGGTTGCCCCCCGCACCCACCCACCCACAACATTTTGTAAAACGTGTGCTATGGGGTCTAGTGAAAATGCAGTTTTAAATAAAGTTTTCTGCAGTTATACACATTTTTGCCATGGAGCAGAGAGAACATTTCACAATTTTATACCACATTTCATGCAATTCCACTCTTTTTGCCTTGGGGCAGAGAGGAATTGTTTCCGTTTTAATACAAATTTCCTTTGATTTTAAAGCAAAGTAAATTCTTGAAAAGTATTACTCTTATTTATCAGGATGCCTACAGCTCTGCTGGTACTACAGTAGGTGGCAGCAAAGGCCTCTCCAACCCAGCTTTTCTTTAAATATTCACTTTCTTCTATTTTGAAATGTAACTCTTGTAGGAAAACCACAAATGCTGACAATCTCTTTAAGTGTTCAAGAGCCATATGCTTTTTCCCCCATCTTGCAGCCTGTGTACATTTCATGCAATACGTTGGATTTTGTTGGTCTTTACTTGTATAGAATTAAAGTTAACCTTGTCTGTTCCATCTCTCATTGAAGAACTAGATGTTTAACATTTTAGCAAGCATGTCATATGAGGGCTGTGGGCATTTCATGGACTGGAAGAGTCATAGTATGAATACAGTACATATTTACTGTATACAGTGGCCACATCTCAAAATATATATAACCAATATGTAAACAGAGTGGCTGGTTTGTCCCTGACCTTTTATTCCAAGCGCTAAAGGTCCCGACGCTTCTGCACATGTGCGGATCACGTTCTGCGCATGTGTTTATTCTCTCAACTTTATGCACAGTCTCTGCTCTTCTCCTAGAGAACAGGCTGCTCTGGCAAAATGGTGCTCATTTAATAACGTTTGATCAATGCTGAATCAATGTCTGCATGATCAGGGTTTTCTACGTAACATAACCCGAAATAATAGCATAGTACAAAGTTACTGTAAGACAAAAACACCACTACTCATGTTGCCAAAACTCAACAGCATGCAACACTAGGCAAAATACATAGGTAGGCTTTTCACCTGTAAAACTAGAAGAAGTATCATTCACAACTGACAGTGAGAAACGTGAAGGGAAGGAGACCACAAATGTGCGTGTAAAGGTAAAGAAACACATGCGCAGGAGCTTCAAGAACTATCCAGAAAAGTTGGATTCGCACCCACTGCCATATGTACATTGTCCTGGATATAAAAACAGTACTATGATCATCATAACAACACCTTTTCCAATCCCAAGGTTCACTTATGGTGCTTGACTCTTCTGTCACTGTTAATTGATTAGTCTATCAGAGCTTGGTGTTTAGTCCAATGTAATACAATTAAGAAAGAGAAAGATATTATGAGAAATTCTGAAATACAGAATGAGAGAACTTTTAAACAATTAAAGAAGTAGCAGCCTAAGGGAGAAAATGTGAAGATGCCAAGCTATATCAAAATAAAACGCATGCTGCTTTTCATACACTGTGACGCTGTAATGTATACGATAATGTTCGGTATTATCAACAGTAAAAAACTCTGACACGTTTAACGGCAGCATACTGTAAATTATTGTGCTTTGTGGGGAAATTGTTGTATTTCAAATGGTACTGTAATTCCATCCCACAGAATACAGTACCGTACCATATCTTTGGAGCGCCAACAACCTTTTGAATTGAATTTATTTGGGGTAACAGACATATCCAACAAAGGGAACAATGTGGACCCAGAGGAAATCACTTGAAAGTATTAATTAAAATGTTTGTTTTCAAAGTGGTCGTCGATGGTTACAACTAGTAGGGGCATGGGAACCTATCTCTTGGCATATCCCCACAATGTTCCCACAACCTAAAGAATAATTCTTGGAGCCTTTAAAGAACAGACTAAATGTGTTCTGGGAACATTCTTGTAACATCAGGTAAATGTTTTTTGCTGGACAGTTCTTGTGTTTTCGGAAACATACAAAGTTCCCACCAGATTGTTCCCACAACCTAATGAAACATTCTGGGAAGCTTTAAAGAACAGACATGATGTGTTCTGGGAACGTTTTTGTAACATCAGGCAAATGTTTTATACAAACTTTCCATAATCATCCATAGGTCTGGAGAGTTTTTGTGTTACTGGAACTTTAACAGCACCAATTTTGTTTTGAAAGAAAAATATTACTGGTACATTGTGTTATTACATTACCTGGGAACCTAATGAGAACTTTGGGGTATATGTTCTGAGAACATCCCAAGGATATTTCTTGTTTTTTAATGAGAAAAAATAAATTTTGTTATCCAAAGCATTATTTTAATGTTTTTGGGATGTTATCACCCTAATGTTAGATACAATCCTAACTAGAATTTATTAGGAACCTTAGATAATGTTCTGGGAATGTTCCCGGTTTGCCTGGATGGCGTCAGCTATGACAGCACGCTTTACTACGCACCAGCAAAACCATCAATTTGAGTGACTGTTTTAAGTAGGTTCGTCTATACCTTTGAGGGTCAAATACCATAAAAAATGTAGACAAGAAAAAAATGTAGACAAGAAAAAAATGTATGAGTGGCCCTATGCTATTTAAATCTCTGAGGTCTCACAGTTGGTAATAGGTCAAAAGAACGAGTTGAGTTACCAACATGACAAGACTCACCACATCACAAAGCAATCCATTAGATCAGCATCAATACATTATGGTAGCCTACGTTATTCCAAAAATAAGGAAACTCGTGTGGGCCTATGCTGTAGAAGGCTACATTATAATGACAATGTTTATTGAAATGTGGGCCTAATTACAATGCATACAACGTTACAACAAGTATGTACAGTTGCGCAATGGGAGGGTCTTGGTGTTGATAGGCGGGTTGGCAGCGGGCCGCATCGCTAGTCTCGTTTCCCTCCGCTATTTCTAAATGCAATCTGAATAGGACGGTAACCAAGCGGGAGAGCTGTGGGAAGGAGCCTACCCGGGAGTTTGTCCGCCTCCACCGAAGCAGCCCGAGTTCTAAACTCAGGTTGGACTAGGTCTCGGTCTGTCTGTGCGCGGAGCTCTGTGGCCAGAGAGAGAGAGAGAGAGAGAGAGAGAGAGAGAGAGGGAGAATGAGGAAGAACTCTCAGTGCACCTTTTTGTCCTCCGATATGCAGATTCTCTGATAAAGCATCAGTTATCTGATCATCTCATACAGGTCGTGGAAAACTGCGAGTGTATGGGAATCTTTAACAGTTTCTTCTTCACCCAGGTATCTCGCCTCCTATATAACCCGAGAGGATTGTGAGCTGTAATAGGCTATTTACTACTGACGGCTCTTGCAGCTCTCTATTGGCATTTTCACGTCTAGGCTACAACAACTACTATTGCTGACTTATTCTGCCTGTGGATCTTGCCGTTGCGTCTTAGAAAAGGTATGATCATGTTGCTATTGTTATCATTAGCATATCAATATTTGGGTATTTGTGTGGCACTATCTTCTCACAGCAAGTTTAGTCCAGGCGATCACCCAATAGTCGATGGAGCGGCGGAGTGCTTACTTCGAAGACAGAATGTTACCGCATGTCTTGGCTAGCCTATAACATTCCGCATAGGATATTCTATTTTATACGGATCTACTAGGATTAGTAGACTATTCTGTCTAAAATCAAAATGGTAAAGCCTTGATGGAGACTTCTATTGAGACTATATATACCTCAATTTGTAGGTATTGGTATTCCTTCTTGCGCTTCCTCGCTCTCCTGCCTGCCACAAGAAGACGTGGTCGTTACCGCTAAACAGCATTGCCATGTTTCCAGATACCGATATGGGAGTGAAAGTTGTGTACAACGTGCCTTCACATAGCCCAAACCCGCATATATTGATTCGTGTCGGCAATAGTTGGCTACATAAGGTAAATAAGAACCCATTTGCGCCAATCCATTGCGCAAAATGCAGTCACGTAGTTTTATGCTGGTTAATTGTGCAGGTTGTGCGGTTGCATTGTGGTGATGGGGATTTCTAATATGCGGATTCAATCTGTGGATTAGGAAATTGGTGTTTTCTATTTCATTTTCTGTAGGTCTAGTCATTAATATATAAAATGTAATAAATTGATGGCAACATGTAAAACAATAGAAATCACACAACCGTCCATGTACAAGTAGCCTTTCTATTGTAAATCTGACAGGAATCGTAAACGTTCAACCCGGTTGCACTGAAGGCGGCACAACATTGTAGGCTATACACGGCGTGACCATCCCTCCATAATTTATTTATTATATATCCTCAACAGATTGATAAACTAGACCTAAATTATTAGTGATCATATTTAGCCTACTGTTTTATTAATTTCTTATTCAAGCTCATTTTAATATAGAGCTATGTAAAACAATAATTAATCATTGTGAAAATATGCCTATGGAAAAAATGGCTTAAATTTAAATTATATGGTAAAGTAGTGTATTATAATCTTGGAAAAAAGAAAAGAAAACGCCGCACATTGCAGCTCATTCTCCTGGGTAATTTTACTTATAAACAACGTTTCGACCCTTGGGTGTTTCATCAGTCTATTATAATCTTGCCTAGATCTTTGCGTGTCTACTTCTTTTCTGACTACATTGATGCTGAGTTGTCCAGCCCGGTGAGTAGTGTCGCATCACTCTCGTTTCACTGGATGCTTCCCTTACCCGCGGAGTCTCATCGTATTTAGCAGGCAATGCACACTCAAGATCTTCTCTCTCCCCTCTTATTTCAAAGGTCGGGGAGCCGGTCATTATAGAGCAGGGATGGGCAACTAGAGGCTGAGTTTTTTTAGGAACTCAGTCGGGGTCTCAATTTACTGTTGAGAGTTAGTTAGGATAGAAGAATAGACAAGATGCAATTTCGAAATTTGTTTGTGCATCAGCAGTTTTTCTCGTCACTCAATTAGCCCATGGCAGCTATTTTTTTTAGATTAATAAATTAGTCCATCTATCTAAACTTGTAGTAATAATGGTCGAATTACCCACCTGGGGCCCCCATTGTTTGTGTTAGTCAATCTCACTAAGATATCATATTAAATACGGCAAACATTTCTCTCCACTTTATGGTAAAACGTGAAGAATTATAGGAAATTAGCTGTAAAACACCCCTAAAAAATCTCTGCCCCATGGTAAAATGTGTAGATTTGCAGGAAATTAACGCAAACATACATTTTTTCTACAAGCTGTTAAGAGGGCAGCCACTAGAATGTTTTGCTCGCAAGGTGGGGGATGCCCAAAATGCCCGCTTAGGTGACTGCGTATGTTGGTATGGATGTGGATACGCAGACCCACAAGCCAGCCCCTCCACCCACATGAAAGTTGCCCATCCCTGTTATAGAGCCTTGTAAAATATTCTGGATGCAATCAATCGACCATAAACTGAAATGCATGTGACATATCTGCATAAATGTTCCCTACAAAGCATATGAAATATGGGAAATGTCCTCATCCCTGCAGAGAATCAATAAAAATGAATCTGCTGCTTCTTCCCTTCCCTCCAACCAAGAGGCAGACCCTATATGGTTGGCTCTCTTATAGGCATCACAGCTACTCACCAGGGGAATTATCCACCAATATGCAATTGATATGAAATGAATACTATGGTTATATTATATCATTGACGTGAATTACTACATTGTTTTAACACTATTATTACAATGAGAGCAAATGGTGTTACATTTCCAGTCATTCCAACCCCTTCATTTCCCCTCTCTGCAGGTTTAGGAAGCAGAGGAAGTGAACCACTCCAGAATCATGGGACACTTTCAGATCTCCCCCATTCTCTCCCTTGGCCTTCGGTTCGTGGTTGTCGTAGCGATCCTGTTCCTCAAATTCCAACATGTGACGACTATGTCCTCGGATGTGGACTTGGATCAGTTCGTGTCTCCTACTGCCAGCAGCAACATTACTGTGTGCACTACAGCAGGCACAGCATGTGAAAAAGGGGTGATTCTGCCTGTCTGGGAACCTCAGAATCCCTCGTTCGGGGACAAAGTGGCACGGGCTACAGTCTACTTCGTGGCCCTGGTGTACATGTTCCTCGGAGTGTCCATCATCGCTGACCGTTTCATGGCGTCCATCGAGGTCATCACCTCTCAGGAGAAAGAGATCACCATCAAGAGACCCAACGGAGAGACCACCACCACCACTGTGCGGATCTGGAACGAGACAGTGTCCAACCTCACGCTCATGGCCCTGGGTTCTAGTGCCCCTGAGATCCTACTGTCCGTCATTGAGGTTTGTGGACACGGTTTTGATGCGGGAGCCTTGGGCCCCAGCACTATCGTGGGCAGCGCCGCCTTCAACATGTTTGTCATCATCGGCATCTGTGTGTGGGTGGTGCCCGACGGGGAGGTCCGTAAGGTCAAGCACCTGCGCGTCTTCTTCGTCACAGCCACCTGGAGCATCTTCGCCTACATATGGCTCTACCTGATCCTGGCTGTCATCTCCCCTGGCATAGTGCAGGTATGGGAGGGCCTGCTCACCCTCTTCTTCTTCCCCATCTGCGTGTTGTTCGCCTGGGTCGCTGACCGACGCCTGCTCTTCTACAAGTACGTCTACAAGCGCTACCGTACCGGCAAGCAGCGGGGCATGATCATTGAGACCGAGGGCGACCGCCCGCTCCCGTCCAAAGTCGACATCGAGATGGATGGGAAGATGCTCAACTCTCACGCGGCGGACTTCCTGGACGGGCCTCTGGGGCTGGACCTGAATGTGAAGGACCTGGATGAGGAGGAGACCCGGCGCGACATGGCCAAGATCCTCAAGGAGCTGAAGCAGAAGCACCCAGATAAGGAGGTGGAGCAGCTGATTGAACTGGCCAACTACCAGGTATTGAGTTCACAGCAGAAGAGCAGGGCCTTCTACCGCTGCCAGGCCACCAGGCTCATGACTGGCGCTGGGAACATCCTGAAGAAGCATGCAGCCGACCAGGCCCGCAAGGCCATCAGCCTGCACGAGGTCCGCTCTGATGTGGCTGATAACGACCCCGTCTCCAAGATCTATTTTGACCCCGGCTCCTACCAGTGCCTGGAGAACTGTGGCACAGTGGCAGTGAACGTGCTACGCCGAGGTGGCGACCTGACCAAGACTGTGTCGGTGGAATTCCGTACGGAGGATGGATCAGCCAACGCGGGCTCGGACTACGAATTTACCGAAGGGGTGGTGGTGTTCAAGCCCGGAGAGACCCAGAAAGAGATCCGCGTGGGTATTATCGATGATGACATCTTTGAGGAGGACGAGAACTTCCTGATCCATCTGAGCAACGTCAAAGTGCTGCTGGCAGAGGGGGAGGAGGTAGAGAACCCAGAGACCAATCACGTGGAGGCGGTGGCCTGTCTCGGTCTGCCCGCCACGGCAACCGTGACCATCTTTGATGACGACCACGCCGGCATCTTCACGTTTGAGGAGCCGGTGGCGCACGTGAGTGAGAGCGTGGGCACCATGGAGGTGAAGGTGCTGCGTACATCGGGGGCACGTGGGGTCGTCATGGTGCCCTACAAGACTGTGGAGGGCACAGCACGCGGAGGTGGAGAGGACTTTGAAGATACTCACGGGGTCTTGGAGTTCCAGAACGATGAAATCTTGTAAGTTCATATTTTACTTGTGTACAGTGAAGGTTCTTTTAAGTAGTTATTTAGTTTATATGTGGGGCTGACATTACACTGCTTATAAGCATACTATTATGCTTTTTTTTAAATTTACATTTGGAGGAATAATTTCAGACAAAAAAAAGAAAGTGAGTAGGCTATTGAAATATGTAGTATAATATATGAATCTGTATCCACCAATGCAGTTTATTGTCAGTATCTTTAGATATGCATGTGTAGTCTATGCTGATGCTGGGTTTTGTTTGTCTGTGAATGCATGTCTTGATGAGGATGATGTGGTGGATGGTGAGTGTGTTTGTGTCATGTCATGGTCGTGGTGCAGTGGACTGCTCCTGTGCCATTAGGATACGTCGTCAACTCTCTTAGTTTCCGCTCTCCTCTTTGCTTCTTCTTTCATTCATTCATTCTGTTATTCATTCACTCATTTACTTATTGATGTATTTATCGAATGTGTGATTTCTGCAGCAACTGTGTTTCGAGCTCACTCAGATTTATCCATGTGTGATCGCTACTCATTCATTTCAGTGGCATGACGAGCCTGAACTCTTTAAGCCTGACTATTGCTGATGTGTATTGAATTTATTGCTTAGTAGACAATCTGAATATAAATTACTGACTTGACATTCTGGGTTAATGATCAGGCCTGGCTCAATACTGTTCTGGAAAAGAGCATTTCATATTTCTATACATTAAGGTTTGGCATGTTAATTATTTTTTTAAAGGACAAGAGCTACTTGTCTCTCTCTCTATTCCCCTCTATCCCTTCGTCTCTCCCTCTGTCCCCATACTCACCCTCTTTGACATGCAGGGGACGAGTGAGACAGATGAATGAAAAGGCTCATTTTTAAACAGATTCAAAGCAGATGTTTAGGTTCAACTTTCCAAGGCCCATTGCATAGTTTCCATAGTGTAGCTCTCACGGCACTGCTAAGTGGATTTTAATAACACTTGTCTAAATGAAATGATGGAGTGTCAGAGGCGAGGGGCCGGCGGTTCTGTAAGGCAGACCTTCTACTCCATCCTATAGGAACCTGTAGGACCCAGTAGACAACAGTCTAACCGCAGCTCTGGGAAAGGAGTGGAATGAATGATGGAACTGGATTTTGAATTCATCCGAGTTTTCGGCCTGGAATGGAATGGTGTTAGCTGACTGTTGTATTTTTCCTTGCAAGGTGTCATTTGATTTAATATGGCAATATAATATACCATTAGATTAGATGAGTTTATTAGTCACATGCACAGGGTCACAGATGTAATTGCAAAGTACAGTGAAATTCTTATGCGCCAAGCTCTTACAGTGCAGGTCAAAAAGAGAAGTTAATGTCCCAGAGGGAATGTCCATAAGGAGCAGCAGGGGGAGAAGTGAGAAGTTAATGTCCCAGAGGGAATGTCCATAAAGGAGCAGCAGGGGAAGAAGTGAGAAGTTAATGTCCCAGAGGGAATGTCCATAAGGGGAGCAGCAGGGGAAGAAGTGAGAAGTTAATGTCCCAGAGGGAATGTCCATAAGGAGCAGCAGGGGGAGAAGTGAGAAGTCAATGTCCCAGAGAGAATGTCCATAAAGGAGCAGCAGGGGAAGAAGTGAGAAGTTAATGTCCCAGAGGGAATGTCCATAAGGAGCAGCAGGGGGAGAAATGAGAAGTTAATGTCCCAGAGGGAATGTCCATAAGGAGCAGCAGGGGGAGAAATGAGAAGTTAATGTCCCAGAGGGAATGTCCATAAGGAGCAGCAGGGGGAGAAATGAGAAGTTAATATCCCAGAGGGAATGTCCATAAGGAGCAGCAGGGGGAGAAGTGAGAAGTTAATGTCCCAGAGGGAATGTCCATAAGGAGCAGCAGGGGGAGAAATGAGAAGTTAATGTCCCAGAGGGAATGTCCATAAGGAGCAGCAGGGGGAGAAATGAGAAGTTAATGTCCCAGAGGGAATGTCCATAAGGAGCAGCAGGGGGAGAAATGAGAAGTTAATGTCCCAGAGGGAATGTCCATAAGGAGCAGCAGGGGGAGAAATGAGAAGTTAATGTCCCAGAGGGAATGTCCATAAGGAGCAGCAGGGGGAGAAGTGAGAAGTTAATGTCCCAGAGGGAATGTCCATAAGGAGCAGCAGGGGGAGAAATGAGAAGTTAATGTCCCAGAGGGAATGTCCATAAGGAGCAGCAGGGGGTGAAGTGAGAAGTTAATGTCCCAGAGGGAATGTCCATAAGGAGCAGCAGGGGGAGAAATGAGAAGTTAATGTCCCAGAGGGAATGTCCATAAGGAGCAGCAGGGGGAGAAGTGAGAAGTTAATGTCCCAGAGGGAATGTCCATAAGGAGCAGCAGGGGGAGAAATGAGAAGTTAATGTCCCAGAGGGAATGTCCATAAGGAGCAGCAGGGGGTGAAGTGAGAAGTGAAGGAAACAATAATAAATATAATAATACACATTTACAGCTGTAACAATATACCGCCCGCGTCGGAGTGACGGAAGTGGGGAGAACAGGCCGGGGTCCTTGATGGTCTTCTTGGCCTTCCTGTGACACCTGGTGTTGTAGGTGTACTTGAGGGCAGGCAGTGAGCACCCAATAGTGCGTTCGGCTGAGCGTACCACCCTCTGTAGAGCCTTGTGGTCATAGACATAGTCTCAGTCTACCTCATTGGTTTCATTTCCACCAAAATGATACCAGTATCTACATAGAAACGTTTTATTCAATATCTTGCCAAAGTATATTTCATGAATTTTATTCTGGTAATATTCTGACCTAAGTAAAGTTAACCTCTGAGTGGGTAGGAGTCCGTTCACAGTTTCATTTTCAGATTACATGCAGGCTAAACCTCCTACCGCCAGAGAGCTGGAAGCACATGCGGTAAATGCCTCCCAACAGGCCCTTGAAAAGATAGATCCCAGAAGGGGAGAGGACATTTTTACTCCGGAAAAATGAATTACAAAGTGGATGATCTAAATTAGAGTGCCCGGGGGCTGCCTCTACCCTAATTCAGCTGCAGACTCCCTCCTTCCTTTGTGTCACAGTCAAGCCAGGAGAGAAGTTTTAGCCCTCTTCTCTTTCACTAGGGCTTTTCTTCCCATCAGAAAGCAAAGTGTAATTTTTCTTCAGAATTGAATGTGAGGGCCAGAGTAGCCCTGCTTGTAGACATGGGCTAGCGCAGTGGCTGTGATTGCTGGTTGTTTGACCGGAGTACAGGTTGGGGAAATGACTGGAGAGTGGAAGATTGGGCAAATGATGGTGTTTTCAGCACTCTGCTTTTGTCCTCTGTAGGGAGGATAGAACAACTAATGTGAGTCTGGACAGAAATAGCAAGACAAAAGAGAGAGATGGCGAGAATCTTTGTCATTTAAAATGTACAGTTGCGTTGTGGTATAGCAAAGCACATTTATGCACCGCCGTTTTCAGTCTTTGAATTTCAGGCTGACAGTATGAGGAGCTGGATAGAGATCCTTATTAACAGAGGAAGTTCAATTAGTGCAAGCTGCCATAGCATCTTGCTATGCTATTCATTGGCCCCACCACACCATGACACTCCGCATCCTCCATTGATCCCTCCCGTGTGAGTGACTGTCACATCCAAGCCACCGTCCCTCTAGAGGTTAGTCATAAGTCGGTAATGAGGCTTTTGTGAGGTCCGTGTCGCAGTCTCTCCTCTCTGACAGGCCTGTTGTACAGGAATACAGATTCATTTAATTAGCATGTATAATCAACAGACAGCCATTTGGGAGATTTTCTTTCTGTCTGTTTTAGGGGCATGACGGTGGCAATGGTGACACCAGTCACTAGTGCTGTTCTGTGGTTTGGTTCACAGATGACATGGCTAGTGTAGCTCCATTAGATAGACATGTTCTTATGGATTACCCTGTCGTGTTATAAGGAACTATATCCTCAAAACTTTTATAACTGAAAGTTGTGACTGTGTGTGGACATGATACAGAAGAGCTGATCTTGGATCTGTTGATCGGTTTTGGTCTCCATTCTCTACGTGAATTGTCTCTGGTCCCAGGCCTGTAGATTTAGCCTGTTTAGATTCTATGACTGTGGCCATGGTATCTATGACACTGTGTGAAGTCGACACCAGCTATGTGAGGACTGTCACCCTTCAGGGGTGGGAGATAAAGGCCTGTGTTTTTTATGCAGTCATTTGCTGGCTGGAATGGCTTGTTGACGTTTAGATGTGAACCTTTTATAACGGTCTTCCTCCCAGGGCTGTAAGAGGAGTAACAGGTGGACATAACTCCTGCCAAAGTAGTGCTATTACTATGTGCTCAGTAACCGGAGAACACATGCCCTTCACACCCATGGAAACCACTGCTAGAGGTGTGTGTTTGTGTCTGAGTAAATAAATACATGTACAATCTTTGTCTATGTTATAAGTCTTCCTATCTTTCTATGTGTTCATATCCTGTGTACAGTATACCTCTACATTCAGGAGTGTGACTGTGTGTATTCATGGGACTGACATCATGATGTCATGGCTTTGTGGTGTCCCTGGACTGTTCACATAAACAACATGGCTGCTCAAGGTGTGAAATAACCTTCTCACACTGATCTCACCCGGCTAGAGCTACTGCTGCCACTGACATTTGCCCCGGTTCACGTCACAACAATGCCATAGATGAGTTATGGGTAAAAACAGACATGGAACACAGAATGTCAGTGACTTATCCCAAAAATATGTTCATTTCTGCTTCCCTAACCTAAATGTCAACCTCTTGTCTACTCTCTCCACCTCCACCACGTTTCATCCATACTCAGGGAACTCGGAAAGAGTTTTTTTTTTTTTGCGTTGTCATTTTGTCCCGGTTTTGTGCTGGTGCAGTGTGGCAGCACAGCCAGGTCAGTGGAGAGAGAGAGGAAAATGAAGAGGGTGAGTCGTTTGACAAATGAGCCCAAACCGTCTGCCTGCACAGAAAGGTCATCGCTAAGCAACAGATGTGATGGAGGAGAAGAGGATGGCATCTCCAGGCTCCAGGTATATGAGACACAGGAACTGGGGAACCAGTAGGAGAGGACAGAGAGAGGGCCTGAGGGAGAGCTGGAGGGAGAGAGAGAGAGAAAATGGAAAAGGGGGAGTAATGGGATAAATAGAAAGAAATTGAGAAAAGGGGTGATGGAGGGAGAGACAGAAAGAGAAAAGGGAGATAGAAAGAAACAGAGAGAGACAGAGTAAGAGAGTAAGAGAGAAATACATTGCATTAGTGAGTGGACTGGGAGTGAGGATGAAAGCTGAAACAAAGCAGTTGGCATGGATATCAGGCAAGTCTTTGTAGTGGATTAGTGGCTTTAGAAAGTGCTGTTTAGGATGTTTTTCACTGAGCTGACAGTGGACAGATTAGAATAACTTGGAGTCTTCTTTTCAACTGCTCCCAATTTAGACTGCTGACACAGCGCAGTCACAGTTACTCTGATAACATGATGGATGCAATGGCCACACACACAATCAGGCATGCACATATTCTCTCTTAATCTCATCTGCACTTCTCTCTCTTCTTTCTCTCTCTTCTTCCTCTCCCTTCTTTCTCTCTCTTCTCCTCTCTCTCTTCTCTTCTCCCCTCTATCTCTCTCTCTCTTCTCTCTCTCTCTCTCTCTCTCTCTCTCTCTCTCTCTCTCCCTTCTCCTCCCCTCTTCGTCCCTTCTCCCCCTCTCTCCCTCTCTCTCTCTCTCTCTCTCCCTCTCCCTCTCTTTCTCTCTCTCTCACACTCTCTCTCTCTCTCTCTCTCTCTCACTCTCTCTCCCTTCTCCTCCCCTCTCAGTCCCTTCTCCCCACCTTTCTCTCTCTCCCCCTCTCTCTCTCTCTCCCTTCTCTCTCTCTCCCCCTTCTCTCTCTCCCCTCTCTTCTCTCTCTCCCTCTCTCCCCCTCTCTCTCCCTCTCTCCCCCTCTCTTTCTCCCCTTCTCTCTCTCTCTCTCTCTCTCTCTCTCTCTCTCTCTCTCTCTCTCTCTCTCTCTCTCTCTCTCTCTCTCTCTCTCTCTCTCTCCTTCTCTCCTCCCCTCTCAGTCCCTTATCCCCCCTCTCTCTCTCTCCCTTCTCTCTCTCTCTCTCTCTCTCTCCCCTCTCTCTCTCTCTCTCTCACACACACACACACACACACACACACACACACACACACACACACACACACACACACACACACACACACACACACACACACACACACACACACACACACACACACACACACACATAAACAATTTTTTACAAAGTCTTTAAGTCCTTAACTACCAAACCTCAATCCACTTGTCATGTAACCATTATCCCTGCACTGTCAGTTAGTGGCCTCTTATTCTGAGGAAACTTTTAAGCCTGTCTGGATTTTCTCCTGCTTTCACCACATTTTTTGTCTGACAGGATTAATATGGTGGGCTCAGGGGCTCCATCCTGACTCAACTGACTCCACTGCTCTCTCTCCTCTCCTGTGCACATATCTGCAATACAGTGGCTCAGAAGTGACACTTTTTACAGTGGGTTGGGATGGGATAAGTCATGACTTCCTGAGAAAGAGAGAAAATAGATTTAAGATATTATTTCAGAAATCTACCCCAATATTCAACAGCCACTTAGAACACTAACCCACTGTAGAACTCACCTCGTGGAGACAGTATGATGAGGACTATGTCTAGTATGGTCTCTCCCAAGCACATACATATTGTCTGTACATCATTTGTTCAGTAGACCAGACTTCTCCTCTGGAAAAGGTCTCATTTCCAAACTAGATTGGTACTGTACTTTCTCCAGAGTTTAGGGACCTGGATTGAGGGGGACACACAGATAATCTTTCATATAAATGTCACTTCATTCCCCCACCTGCATAGCTAAGTAGGTTTTATAAAGGGTTATGAGCCCACTAATGCTCTTATTTTGAAATTAATTATTGGGAAGACAGTGCCATGGAAGGCAATTTATCCACATTAGTCAATGTGAGTAGAGTGCCGGAGAGTGTGCCAATGTTTGTGTGTGTGTGTGTGTGTGTGTGTGTGTGTGTGTGTGTGTGTGTGTGTGTGTGTGTGTGTGTACAACCGTGTGTGTGTGACTGTGTGTCTGTGCAACTGTGCAACTGTGCATGTGTGTGTGTTCTAAAAATATGTTCTGTCTATGAGAGCATATTCTGAAACTTGTGTGTGTGCGTGTGCGCATGTGCGTGCGTGTGCGTGTGTGTCTGTGTTTGTATGTATGAATTCACCTCAGCTAGTAAAGACACCTGCCACCGATGCAAAACAAGCCGACGACATAGATGATTATTCTACTCGTGGAGTGCTCAGGGTAACCGCAGCGAACTGCTTTTGCAGTGCGTGGTCAAGTGTTTCCTCTGTAGTAAAGCTGAAACCATTTCACGCTTTGCTGGGCCGGCGTGGCTTTTATGTGACTGCATTTTCAACCTTCTCAGACACAGAGAGAGAAAGAGAAAGTGAGAGAGGAAATAAGAGTGTAGCTTTCAGAGCCAAAGTCCGCCCTCTTGAATCTGTAATGTCGGGCAGGGGCTTAGCACAAGCACTGATGCAAGATCATTGCACAGCTCCAGACTCAGAACATTCACCCGAGCCTCCACTGCCCGGCAAGAATGAGCTCCTCTCTATTTCCACACACCACATATCTGGAATAGTTCTGGTACATTTGGAACAGAGGAGCTCCTAAAAAGGCTTTGAGACATCCTGTGTGGCATGGGAGAGTTGTTTTAGAGCCAAAAGAGGATTCTGCTCTGTACTCTCCCTCTCCCTCGTTATCACTCCCTTCATCTCTATCATTACTCCCTTACTTCCCTTTGTCAGTACATCTCCGAGCATCTATTTGAGCCTGGCATCAGCCGTGCGGTAGAATGGGCTGTTACAGTATAGGTGTTGTTCACACACACACACACACACACACACACACACACACACACACACACACACACACACACACACACACACACACACACACACACACACACACACACACACACACACACACACACACACACACACACACACACACACACACACACGCTTGATTAGGTTTGAAACCTGGAGCCTCGCTGCAGTCTTAAGGGACATCCCAACCTGATATCTCTAGCTGATATTCTCCTGAGTTCCCCTGATACATCAACCACTGATATCTCCTCCTGCTTCTAACCTCTGTATATCTCTTCTAGTACTCTGCTCAGTATCCTGTGGCTCAGCTCCGTGACACCTTCATCTCAGACCGTCTGTGTCCGGTTCACTCAGCGACCTGGATTGCAAGTCATCATGGAAATAACCGGCGCTTCCTATCTGACCTTTTCTGCCGGTCATATTTTATCTCACTGAGTCACATGGGGGGCTTTCGAATTCAGTCAGGTCCGTAACCGGTCATACCTGTAGTGTTATGGAGGTGACATGGTATTACGGGGATGACTTATGATGGGGTTATGAATGTATTACCCCGAGCTTCAGCAGATCAATTCTAGATGTGCTTCATGTCAATGCCGTCCTAAGGGATTTGGTCCCAGTTCCTGGCCTCTGGCCTAGTGTGACAGGATTTCCCAAACAGGATTAGAATGGTGGCGTTTTCAATCCGGCCAAACATCAGGGAGAATCACCTAGAATCCCAGATGAGTCACTTACAGTGTTCTCTCTCTTCAGCTACGGCGAATGTTCACTCTCTCCCAAACACACCAAAGAGCTGGTTCACTAATTAGGCTAATTTTAGGTATTTAATATCCAGAAAAATGCCATTTACTGTAGCTGTGAAGGTTCAGCTCACCTGATTAGCAGTTACATCTGTAAACCCCTTGTTAAGAGGGCCGCCTCATAGTGAATCACCTACCTGCAGATGACTCACTCTGTCTAAGGGGAAGAGCGTGAAAGAGAGAGAAACTGAGAGAAAGATAACTAAGGAACAAAAGAGAGCGAGAGAGGTAGTGAATAAATGAATGAGCACGTTTGTCAAGCTGGCAGGAAGCAGATCCGTGGAGGACAAGCCTATCCCATATCCCCCATTCTTGTCCTCCGGCCTGTCACCATGACAATTTGTATCTCTCAGGCCGGCTCCCGTCAGATGGATGGCCAGTCAGTGGAAGCGTCCTGATGGCGATCAGTGAAATATGGAGCGTTTATCAAAGATTTTCTCTCTCTTAATAAATTACTGGGAGTAGGCACTCAGCAGGACTCATTCTTCATACCAGGCCCCCTGATACATATGGGCCGATACAGTCACACACACACACACACACACACACACACACACACACACACACACACACACACACACACACACACACACACACACACACACACACACACACACACACACACACAGGTATTTATTCACCTCGAAGGTGCATTCTGAGTGTGTGTGTGTGTGTGTGTGTCAGCTGGTGTGGCTGAGTTCTGGAGGTCCTGACAGCAGGACTCTGAGTTAATAAGCCTGGCCTGCCTTGTTTCTTGTTCCAGCACCAGATGTTCAAAAGCCTCGAGATCTTCACTCCACGTGTGTGTGTGTGTGTGTGTGTGTGTGTGTGTGTGTGTGTGTGTGTGTGTGTGTGTGTGTGTGTGTGTGTGTGTGTGTGTGTGTGTGTGTGTGTGTGTGTGTGTGTGTGTGTGTGTGTGTGTGTGTGTGTGTGTTTGTGTGTGTGTGTGTGTGCGTGTGAGCGTGCTTATTACACTGCGTGTGTTCCTAAAGTCTGTGTCCTCTATCTACCATCGTTTTGTGTTTGTGTAGGTGTGATTGTCTGTTTTTCTGTCTCTTTCTCTGTGGTTGTGCACATATGTGTGTGTGTCAGTCTGTTTTCCTTTGATACCTTACACCCCGTGCGCCTAGTCCACTGCTGCCAGTAAGATTAAAGGCCTCATGCTGGTGGTTAGCTCAGAAAATATCCTTCATTGAAGGCCCACCCACCTGGCTGAGGTTATCACACATTAATCCACATTGTCTGGGCTTTTTGTGGTATAGTCTATCTATGCATAGCTCTTATTTGGAATACATGTCCCCCTCACAGAAATGACCTGAACATATTCATAACACCCACCCTGCTGCACTTTCAGAGAGAGGACTGGAATAAACCTAATCATCCACAGAAATGTTCCCTGTGCTCCCTAAGACCTAAACAAGGGATGAGGTGTCAGTTCAATTAAAACAAACATCAATGTACAAGTCCATTCAGGGAGTCTGTTGAAATTCAAACTGTGACTAGTTGAATAGTCCACTATTTTCAATCATTTTTCAATCCAAGAGGACATGTTTCCAATTCATCTCCTGAATAGATAGAGATGAAATTGAGTTGAGTCCAACCCTGTCTGTAGCAGAGGCTTAGTGCACAGCCCAGTGCTGTATGATTGACATGGTGGGGCTATGTCTGTTTGTCTGTCTGTCTGTCTGTCTGTCTGTCTGTCTGTCTGTCTGTCTGTCTGTCTGTCTGTCTGTCTGTCTGTCTGTCTGTCTGTCTGTCTGTCTGCTGCTGCATTGAGCTGGTTTTTACTTAGTGGATCAATGTTGTCGTTCATTATAGCCTCTTTACTTCAAGAAGGGAATTGACAGCGGCTTAAAATGGGTGAATGATAGTCAGAGGACATTCGTGTCTGTCTGTCTGTCTGCTCTGCTTGCATGTAGGCTAACCTGGAAAAACCTGGTCATTGCAATGTAGCACGTGACGTCCCAAGATGGTGCAAAGTCAAAGAAGTTAGAAAAGTGCTGCAGGCCTGTTTTTTTGTTTTCTCTCTCTCTCTCTCTCTCTCTCTCTCTCTCTCTCTCTCTCTCTCTCTATCTTCCTCCCGCTCTCTTTCTCCCTGATGCACTCACACACGCACACTCACACACCACACCAACACACATACACACACACCCTACAGACAGCCTGGCATCCTAATTTCAACAAAGCCATTATGATGAGAGCTTTGTTTGGAGACAGAGAGACACTTGATCCTAACACAAGACAAACACTAGGAAGGTAACTCTGCCAGCTCTGCCCTCTGCTCTCCTCTTCCGCCATAGACTAGGTCTGTTCTCAGATCAGCCTCGCCACTGGGCACAGACATCAATTCAATGTCTATTTCACGTTGGTTCAACTTAATGTCATTCAAATGACGTGGAAACAACGTTGATTCAACCAGTGTGTGCCCAGTGGGTCCACACTTCTGGGCTACATCCAGAATAAAACCAAAAGTACTGCTCAACATAGGAAATAGGGTGCCATTTTGGAAGCATGTCTGGGCCCTGTGTGTTGTTGGAGTTGAAACCTGGCCTGTTCATTAGGCTGATTTACAGGCTTCCTAAACAAGATTTGTCAGGCAGCAGGTCATCCATGTTGTTAAACTAGATAAACACACTGCCCTGTTTTCATCCAGCATTCACCCAGCTGTCATCTGACCCTGAAACAAACACTGACAGACACTGTCCATGCTCTGCTGTTTAGAGCCAACCATCCCGAACCGCTGTAGAGGTATCACAGCAGTTATACACACAGAAAGGCCAAGAACAGTTCAGAGTCACCTATCACCACCGGCAGGGGATGATACATAAATAAAATAAAATAAAATATGTTTGGTCACATTCACATGGTTAGCAGATGTAGGGTTAGGGATAGGGTTAGTGTATCGAGTGTATCGAGTGTATCGAAATGCTTGTGCTTCTAGTTCCGTCAGTGCAGCAATATGTAACATGTAAACGAACAATTTCACAACAACTCCCTTAAACACACAAATGTAAGTAAGGAATGGAGTAAGAGTATATGCATATGAATATATGGATGAGCAATGACAGAGCTGCACAGCCAAGATGCAATAGATGGTATAAAATACAGTCTATACATATGAGATGAGTAATGCAAGATATGTAAACATTATTAAAGTGGCATTATTAAAGAGACTAGTGTTCCATTTATTAAAGTGGCCAATGATTTCAAGACTGTATGTAGGCAGCAGCCTCTCTGTGTTAGTGATGGCTGTTTAACAGTCTGAGGGCCTTGAGATAGAAGCTGTTTTTCAGTCTCTCGGTCCCAGCTTTGACGCACCTGTACTGACCTCACCTTCTGGATGATAGCGGGGCGAACAAGCAGTGGCTTGGGTGGTTGATGTCCTTGATGATCTTTTTGGCCTTCCTGTGACATCGGGTGCTGTAGGTGTCCTGGAAGGCAGGTAGTTTGCCTTTTCTGATCAGTGTGTGTTTGTGTGTGTGTTTGCTTGTGTGTGTGTGCATACGTGTCCTTCTGTGGCATACGTGTAACGCCAGGGTGTGTGTGTGTGTGTGCACACATGACTGTAAGTCGCTTTTGATAAAAGCGTCTGCTAAATAATATTATTTATTATTTATATTAAACGTGTGTGTGTGTGTGTGTGTAAATGCATATTATTTATTATTTATATTATTTGTGTGAGTGTGTGCGTGTGTGTGTGTGGGTGTGAGCGCTGCTCTCCCTTTGTGTACTAGAAGGTCATGTGAGTGTAGTGGCTGTAGGGAGGACAGGGCTGGCTGGCTGATATAAAATATTAATGGCACTGCAGTGTTTAGAGCTCTGTCTCACAGGCAGCACAGCAGTTAGCCTGCCTTTAGCTAGCGGGATGCTAGGCTCTACAGCAGTTAGCCTGCCTTTAACTAGCGGGGATACTAGGCTCCACAGCAGTTAGCCTGCCTTTAGCTAGCGGGGATGCTAGGCTCCACAGCAGTTAGCCTGCCTTTAGCTAGCGGGGATGCTAGGCTCCACAGCAGTTAGCCTGCCTTTAGCTAGCGGGGATGCTAGGCTCCACAGCTTTGTTCAGCTAGACCGGAGAATGTTTAAAATGTTACAGTCGCTGTTCAGCACAAATACAGTATCTGTTTAGTAATTTGTGTAGTAAGCATGATGGCTTTTTAAAGCTGCAATATCTAACTTTTTGGGCGACCTGACAAAATTTGCATCGAAATGTGAGAAATAGATCTGTCATTCTCATTGAAAGTGTAAGAAAAGCAATATATATGTTCTATGTGCGCTATTCCTATGCCTCACGTTTTTAAGTTTAGTTTTTGCATATTTTATTTTGGGTTTTATACACCAGCTTCAAACAGCCGAAACTACAATATATATATCATATTGGTTTAGATTGTCAAATCAAATTAAATCAAATTATATTTGTCAAATGCTGACTTACAAGCCCTTAAGCAACAATGCTGTTTTAAGAAAAATAAATGTTAAGTGAAAATAGATACAAAATTCAATACAAATAAAATAACAAAAATATTAAAGAGCTGCATTAAAATAACAGTAGCGAGACTATATACAGGGAGTACCAGTACAGTCAATGTGCGGGGTCACCGGTTAGTCAAGGTAACTGAGGTAATATGTACATGTAGGTAGAGTTATTAAAGTGAATATGCATAGATAATAACAGAGAGTAGCAGCAGCATAAAAGAAGGGGGGACAAAGCAAATAGTCTCGGTATCCATTTGATTAGCTGTTCGGACCTAGACTTGGCGCACCGGTACCACTTGCCGTGCGGTAGCAGAGAGAACAGTCTATGACTAGGGTGGCAGTCATGGGTGAACAGGGAGTACAGGAGGGGACTGAGCACGCACCCCTGAGGGACCCCGGGTTGAGGATCAGCGTGGCAGATGTGTTGTTACCTACCCTTACCATCTGGGGGTGGGCCGTCAGGAAGTCGAGGATTCAGATGCAGAGGGAGGAGTTTAGTCCCAGGTTCCTTAGCTTAGTGATGAGCTTTGAGGGCACTATGTTGTTGAACGCTGAGCTGTAGTCAATGAACAGCATTCTCACTTAGGTGTTCCTTTTGTCCAGGTGGGAAAGGGCAGTGTGGAGTGCAATAGAGATTGCATCATTTGTTGAACTTTTGGTGCGGTATGCAAATTAGACGGGGTCTAGGGTTTTATGGTGTTGATGTGAGCCATGACCAGCTTTTCAAAGCACTTCATGGCTACAGATGTGATTGTTGGTAGTTATTTAGGCAGGTCACCTTAGTGTTCTTTGGCACAGGGACTATGGTGGTCTGCTGAAAAATGTTGGTGTTAAAGACTCAGTCAGGGACAGGTTGAAAATGTCAGTGAAGACACTTGCCAGTTGGTCAGCGCATGCTCGAAGTACACGTTCTGGTAATCCGTCTGGCCCTGCAGCCTTGTGTATGTTGACCTGTTTAAGTTCTTACTCACGTCCGCTACGGAGAGCGTGATCACACATTCGTCCGGAACAGCTGATGCTGTCATGCATGCTTCAGTGTTGCTTGCCTCGAAAGGAGCATAGAAGTAATTTAGCTCATCTAGTAGGCTCGTGTCATTGGGCAGCTCGCGGCTGTGCTTCCCTTTGTAATGTTTTGCAAGCTGTGCCACATCCGACGAGCGTCGGAGCCAGTGTAGTACAATTCAATCTTAGTCCTGTATTGACGCTTTGCCTGTTTGATGGTTCATAGGAGGGCATATTGGGATTTCTTATAAGTGTCCGGGTTAGAGTCCCGCTCCTTGAAAGCAGCAGCTCTACCCTTTAGCTCAGTGTGGATGTAATCCATGGCTTCTGGTTGGGGTATGTAAGTACGGTCACTGTGGGTATGATGTCATCGATGCACTTATTGATGAAGCCAGTGACTGAGGTGGTATACTCCTCAATGTCATTGGAGGAATCCCAGAACATATTCCAGTCTGTGCTAACAAAACAGTCCTGTAGCTAAGCATCTGCGTTATCTGACCACTTCTTTATTGTCTGAGTCACTGGTGCTTCCTGCTTTAGTATTTTCTTGTAAGTGGGAATCAGGAAGATGGAATGGAGGACGAGGGAGAACTTTGTACACGTCTCTGTGTGTGGAGTAAAGGTGGTCTAGAGTTTTTTTTCTCCTCTGGTTGCACATTTAACATGCTGGTAGAATAAGGTAAAACGGATATAAAGTTCCCTGCATTAAAGTCCCCTAGCCACTAGGAGTGTCGCCTCTGGATGAGAGTTTTCCTGTTTGCTTATGGCCTTATACAGCTCATTTAGTGCAGCCTTAGTGCCAGCATCGGTTTGTTGTGGTATATTTACGGCTACGATGATTCTCTACACTATACTTCCTTGTTTTGTTACATAAACTGAAATTTGCCGAACTATTCAAATTTTAGCATAGCGCATCTTTAAATGTATTAATGTTGTCCAAGTATGGGTAGCTGCAGCCCAATATTGCGACCAGAGTATGGGCGAGTAAGTGAGTGTGTCGAAAGGAGTGGGTGTATGGAAAGCAAATCAGCGTGGCTGATCGGGCTGCACTACGAGTAGATAGTAAACCGGCGACAAGCACTACTGTGTAGCAACCAGAGTGGGAAGAAGCTATCTAGTAGCCTATATCAGGGTGAAAGTCACAGTAAGAATATGCCTACAACACAAATGAAGACGAAATGAAGAGGGGTAGTGAGCAGAGGAGGAAGTTTGCGTGACTGTCTGCCTGTGGCTTTCATCCCCTACCGGGCAGCGTATCCCATCATGCAGTGTGTGTGCGTGTTGTGGGCCCTGCTCTCTCTGGGTTAGTCTTATTTAGGACTGGTGCAGAGCCTGGTGCCTGCTTGCGTTCGTCTTCATCTAAATTCATGAGCTAACGTGAACACCAGGACTATAACATTGTAGGGGAGGGAATTACAGAGAGAGGGGGTGTGATCACTGCTTTCCATTGCTTCACTGAGAGAGGGAGAAAGAGAGAGCTGTGAAGAGAATGAGGGAAAGTGTGTGTGGACCTGGAGCATGCAATTAGTTCTATGATTATATAGTTTTTGAAATAATTCCTCCCATTTTGCTGTGTTGAACTTGGCCCCGAGCATAATTAGGATTTGAGAAACTGCAAATTACATTATTGTTTATGTGTGTGTGTGTGTCTGTGTGTGTGTGTGCATACATCCACACTCCTCAATGCCACACTAACATTAGCTGTGTCACGATTAATACACAATCAGTATCTCTTTTACCTCCTATTGTTTGCCTGATTGGAGACTTGCTTTTTGTTGTTCCACTCTGTAGGACTTAGAGACAACTGGGCTAACCTGGGTCCTCTGGTGGTGGTGGTGTCCCCATGGGCCTATCCCTCTTCTGTCCCTGCTGGTTGCAGTCCTAGGGGAAATTCATCTCACTGATTTCATTTTGCTGCTTGGTTGCTAACTGGAGATCTGATCACTAACATTAGCATAAATGGCACATAACTCAGCTCCTGAGTGGTGCAGCGGTCTAAGGCCCTGCATCTCAGTGCAAGCGGCATCACTATAGTACCTGGTTCAAATCCAGGCTGTATCACATCCAGCTGTGACTGGGAGTCCTGTAGGGCACGCAGAATTGGCCCAGCGTCGTCGGGTTTTGCCTGGAGTAGGCAGTCATTGTAAATAATAATTTGTTTTTTAACTGACTTAGTTAAATAAAGTATAAAATAAGCTATTACTGTGATTTTATTATAGCATGCATTACTTTTGGTTGCTTCTCGGACTTTGATCAAGCACCTATTGTCTTGTTAGAGCTATTTGCTCCGTGCCTATTTCTTTTACCATCTCCACTTCCAATGTGTGCTGGTGATTAATGGGTTTTTATCAGAAGGAATGAGGACATCATTCAGTTCCCCAATAACCCCAGTCACAAAGGGTGCTCGTAAAATACATGCACAATGACACACAGCACGTACACACGTCACGTATATATGTACACGTACACACATATACACACGCGCATAAACCAAATACATACGCAAACAGAGAAATTCTAATATCGTCAGTGGAACACTGGGCGGACATAGCTTAGAGCACTCATCTCTGCAAAGCGGAAAACATTGTGTGTTTTTCTTCATTTTTTCCATTGGCTCGACTGTTGTGTGACACTTTGTGTTGTTATCTAAGAGTGATAGAACATAAGCAGGCATGCTGTTTCCAGAACAAGCACACTCTATTTTAAGACTCATGTCAACTTAGTGAGAGAATTAAGCAATTATCTGGAGCTAAATGTCCACTGGACCAGCCATCGACTGGGGCCAGATAGCTGTCTTGCTGCTGTACAGCAGGGGTTCCCAACCTAAGGGGAGCACACACTAACCAAACACGCAAACAGAGATATTCAAATATCACCAGTGATATTTTTCCATTGTTCATGCCGATCTAAAATGACCCATAAATCCGCGACACTTTAGTCTGGAAACAAGCAGTAAGACGCAACTCTGATCCACATGGGACTATCTTTGGGGTGTGTCTATGACACAACCCAAAGCTATGACCTTCTAAAGTCTTATGATCAAATCACTTTCTGTAAAAGAGAATATGTCAGATTCAATTGAGGGTTAATATAAATGAGCATTTATAAAACAATTATTTGGTTGTGGAATAACATTTGGGGAAATCGGGTCAATACTTTATTTCCCTTATTCGTTATTATTATTATTATGATCACCATAATAATAATAATTATTATTATTATTAAGTAGTCATGAGCCTTGTTAAACTATGTAGAATTGCAGGAAATGAGCTTCAAAACAACAGTATTTTCATAGGTCCCTCAATTTAAACAAAATCAAGCCGGTGTTGTATTTAAAATAGGCAATCTCAATAAACAATTATTTAAAAAGGGGAAGGAGGGGTGACATTTTTCCAATAATGAAAAGGGGTCCCTGGGGAAAAAAGGTTGGGAACCCCTGCTGTATTTATTTATTTTGATAATGAAAAGTCTAGGGGAAGGAGGAGGGGTAGGAGGGGTACAGGGATTGGGAATTGTTAGGCATTTCTCCTGTAGCGCTGCTTCATCTTGAGTAATAAAACACTACACTGGCTGAGGCCTGGACACACCATCACTCTCTCTCTCTCTCTTTTCTCACTCGCTCTCCCTCTCTCTTTCTCCCTCTTTTTCTCTATTTCTCTCTCCCTCTATCTCTCTTATTCACTCAGTGCAATATAATGCACTAAGGAGAATACATTTCAGACAGAACGTGCCATACTGTATGAAATATTGTAGGTCTTTGATGCGTGTATATGGTCAATGAGTATTGGCCTCTCAGTTGGATATGTAAGAATTAATCATCGAGGGGCTATAAGTTCTATGGAAAATAATGAACGATGTGGAAGGTGTGTTCCACGACGCGCTGGCGGAGTGGAAATTACTTTCCACAGAGTTACATTATTTTCCAGAAAGCACATAGAGCCCCAAGTTGATTATCCCTTTTATACAGTACCATGGCTATAATTTGAAATGTGTTCATTTGCCAGTAGAAATGTGTTCAACATCCACTGAAGTAGCTAGCAAGTTTACTAGATAGCTACAATAGTTGCCATGGTAACCAAATAAACAGACTTGCTAGTTTAGCTGAACAAACCATCAATCCTAGCTTGCTATTATGAAAATCAAATTCAACAATACCAATACTGTTTCTTCTTTTATTTCTGCTTTCAAAAGCACCTCAAACAAAACATGTATAAATTTGCCATTGAATTCTACCGTGCAAATATACTGTGCGTTATAGGAAAATAATGCACGCTCTAGAATGCCCTTCAAGCCAATCAGTAAAGGAGCGTTCAACAATGCCATGGTATAAGGAATAATGAATGAATGTGTTGTGAATTTAATGGATTGAAGTTCATATAGGTTGATATTAAACAAAGACTGGATCCTACACTCTATCTCCCAGAGAAGGAACCTATTGTAGGCCTAACAGTCCTCCATTATACAGAGTGAAGATGAACAGCAGGCTCAGGCTGCTCAGCACCTGCACACACATATGAAGGGTGATAAATGCCATAAATGAACTGTTGAATGTGTGTACGTGTGAACTCTTGAACAATACGACGCGTGAACATCTGATTAATTAAGTTCCAAACAGTTGTGTTAATGCAATTCAATCCACAATATAATAGACACTGTACTAACAGGACCCCTGTACCGTTTTCCATCAGTCGATGTGGGGTTCATAATGCCTGTTTATAAACACAACACACAGCGGCTATTATATTATGGAGTGAATTCCATTAACACAAATGTTTGGAACTGAATTATTCAGACATTCAGGCGTCACATTGTTATAAATAAACTTGGTTGAATGGTAAAAAAAGGCACACATTCACACGTACACACATGGTCACACATTTAAGTCACACCTACAAGTCTCCCCCCCCCCAAAAAAAAAAAAAAATCATGATGATAACAATAATAAAATAAAAATACATGTTCACACATACACGTTCATATGTTCACACGGTCAATGGTTCATTTATGGCATTTATCACCCCTCATACACACATATGTTACTCCTCCACAGTGCTGCCTCCTCCACTTCTTCCTTCCTGATTAATTTGTCTCTGCTAATGATGGCAGTGGAGTGATAAAGACCATCTATCTCTCCAGATATGAGAACCAAGAGGGCCCTCCTCCCTCTATCCCCCCCATTAACAGCTCCTCCCCATGGGTAATTCAGCTACAAAGCCTGTCTGGTGCCTTGCTTTCTGGTCACTATAAATGATTATTAAGTGCTAATGTCAGGGTGGGCCTTCCCACAGTAAGGCCAGTGTATGGCTCTGTTTACTGTTGCCTAGCTGTTCTTGGCAACACAGCTTTCCATAAGTCATTTCCCCCAGTGTGTGTGTGTGTGTGTGTGTGTGTGTGTGTGTGTGTGTGTGTGTGTGTGTGTGTGTGTGTGTGTGTGTGTGTGTGTGTGTGTGTGTGTGTGTGTGTGTGTGTGTGTGTGGAAAATCTAGCGTTCAGAGCAGTGAGACAGGGACACCATAGCGAAGACCATGGCAGTAAGGGTGGGACTGGACACTATCCTTAAAGACAGTGTAGCGTTGAGGGTGTAACCATGTGTTTAGAGAGTTGGGCCATTGAGGCGTCTGCATTATGATGCATTTACATGACACTTAAAAATGATATTGCAGCCATGCTGGCGTCCCATTAAGGGCGTTTTCATATATCCCCTTATAATCCGGATCCCGAGCGCTTGGTACCCTGCTCCGCACTATGAAGCATGTGTGAAACGCAAACGAACCCTGGCTGAAATTAATCCTGGACCTGCGTGAGTAGCAGGTCCAAGATCCTGAACCAGAGTACCAGGTATTGTATCGCGGCAGAGCGAGTCACGTGGAACTTTTTTGCCCGTTGTAAACAAGCTAGCTCGCTAACATCATGTGGAATCTACGTCTTGCTAATCCCACCCTGAAACTGCTATTTTCAGGTCTTATGAAAGCAAGACGTGTTCTGTAGAGTCCTCACAAATGCTCCAGGAAACCGAACCAGGGCACCGAATTTCATATGTGAAAAAGCCATAACATTACATGGGGAATATTTAAATAATGCTATGTAACTGAATGTCTAGAATTAGAAAATTAGAAAAAATTATAAGTTGGTCCAATTCTCTATACACATGGCTCTGGGTGTAACTATATCAGTATTAGTGTCAATGACTCATTACAAGGCTATTAATAGGTTATTAAATCAAGACAATTAGTGTTTTTGTACAGCATTTCATGTAACTTTGAAAGGATACTTCCCCCTGAACGCACACACACCACGCAGATAAAAGCACCTGTCCTGGAGTTGCGTCGGATGAGCATCAGTCGATGATTCCCGTCGTTCTTCCTGCTCTAATGGGGGCAATGTTCCCAATCCCAGCGGATCCCAGGCTGTCCTGTTTTCTTTCCCTATTTCCGTTGTCCTGGTTCAGGCCTTTATTTTTAGCAGCATGTCACTGAGCTCCTGAGAAGGCGGAAGGACCCACTGTCTTCACTCTATCACTTTACTGGCTACCTCCTTAGAGAGAGAGAGGTGTCACTGGGGAGGGGAAGGTGGTGTGTATTTGTAATGGTATAGAATTAGGCTGAGATATTCCTTAGTGGGAATCATATACTTTTGCTCTATATGAAGGTGAACTTTTATAAATCATGTGTTAGTGATGAAGTAAAGAACGAATTAGCTGGTAATTCATATATTATTAGTTTGATTGGAACCAATATTTTCCATGTTTTAGAGGTGATTGACATCAACTATCAGCACAGCTGGCCTTACAATGGATAGAGCCACACTGGGCTGTACTAGTGCATTATCACAGAAGGATCAGGAGTACACACACACACACTTACATATTCATATTTTGACACAACACACATCATACATGAGCAGGCACCCCCACACACACACACACACACAGACATACATACATACATACATATATACTTACATACATACATACACACACACACACACACACACACACACACACACACACACACACACACACACACACACACACACACACACACACACACACACACACACACACACACACACACACACACACACACACACACACACACACACACACACACACATACATATATACATACATACATACATACATACATACATACACACAGTCCTCCAGTCCAATCCCCCCATCCTCTCTGTTCAGGTTGACCTCGAATATGCTAATTCCCTGGGTGTTGAGTGTTTATGAAACCATGCTGTCTCTGCTTCCCTCTTGAACTAATCACCCAGAGACACACACACACACACACACACACACACACACACACACACACACACACACACACACACACACACACACACACACACACACACACACACACACACACACACACACACACACACACACACACACACACACTTTGTCTCACACACGTACACACACACGCAGATACACAACACAGCACAAAGAGATCATCTCCATCTCACAATGCTTACTTAAGAGCTTCATCAGCGATAGGAAAATACATTTATATGCCAGTGAGAAGTAGTGTGATTGTAATGGAGGTATTATGACTAGCAGCCAGCAGCTTGGAGGCCATGAATCTCTAGGTCTGCTTCCACCAGACTGAAAGAGATTGTCAGGGTAAACTGTTCCACTGGAAAACACTCTGTGCTTTTATGTAATGACTGTCGCAGAGCTGTGGAGGAGATACTCAGATTGACAGAGGAAAATGAACTAGACAAGCAGGGAGCTACAATATTACTGACGCCCCCTCACTATGGAGTCCAGCACACTCACAGCCAGCAAGCAGTAGGAGATGCAGCAGGAAAATGACCTTCCCTTTTGCCTGAGGAGAGAGATGAAGATGAAGGAACTGAGCGCTTGACACTCTGTTAATGGACTGAAGCATTTGGTTGTGCAGTATATATTCTCTATGTAGGGGCTATTATCTGTCAGATAGTGGAGGTTGGTGCCGTTTGAGATGAGGGAGGATTATTTATTTTTTCATGAACATGACCTTATTTCTATTACAGCATATTGGATGACTGTCATTCAAATTCCATTCACCCAGCTCAATGTAACATCGATAGGTTTAGGCTACTACATGATACTCAAATTTTCCCTGTACCCATCATGAGGTTGCTACAACCTAGCCTATGAATGAAAGTTTACAAAGTAGGTGCACAGGTCAAGATCATTTAGAGTAATCAAGGTGATAGACAGTGACACATTAGATACCAACTAGATGCACAATCTTGCCTGCATCTTGTTGATCTAGGGTGTAATTATTAGTCTAACAGTTGCAAACAAGAGTTTCTATTGGAAGAATTCAGGTATTTTTGTCCCTGTGTTTTTATGTTTCACTATTTTTATTTTTAGGAAATGTTCCTCCTCTGAGGAGCCTCCACTGCTGTCAGGGTGTAGATTTGAGATGGAAAGGCTTGAGGGCTCTTATTTGGTAGCCGATTAAGTCTATTACTGCAGGTTTTAGCCAAGGGCTATTCTTTGGCAGGGTGTATATTTGCTGCTTTTAGCTGGAAATGCTATAGGGCTCTTATTTGGCATGGCATATATTTGCAGGATATAGAGAGATATTAGTGTGGAGAGACATTGCAGTGAGGAGAGATGTTGGAAGGAGATCTTCTGTAGTTTAATGCTTTTCCTCTCCTGAAGAAAAGCTCTAAACCCTATCAGAGATTCTATGGTCTTTTAATAATTTTAAACATCTTTTAACATCTTTTAGCTTAGCACCCAACATACACGTTGTACTTTTTTTTACACTTTTAACGAAAGCCAGGCCCTGTTGTTACGTCATATCCCAGCAATAATGTCTTACATTACACCTGGGAAGAAAACTCTTACATTTGCTCAACTTGCCATTGGCTCAACCATTGGCTCAACCTTTGACTCAACTTAACCCATGGCCATTGGCTCAACTTAACCCATGGCCATTGGCTCAACCATTGGCTCAACCTTTGGCTCAACTTAACCCAAGGCCATTGGCTCAACTTAAGGCAGACATTTTCACTATATTATCCCACACAGCTACAAGGATGCACTTTCATGCTAGGTTTCATATTGAAGCTTATAGAGACCCGAACTGATGTATAGAACAATATTCAAATTAACTACTTGTTTTTAGATACAAGTATCATGAAACCTCCAACACAATAAATTCATTTGACTTGGTAAAAATATTTTTGCGGGATGTAACTTGCTTACCACTTTTTCCAGGTGGTTTCTTTTTTCATAGACTCCATGAAAGGATGATCTGTTACTAAATATTTTGCCAAATTATGAATTTTGTGTATGGTTTCCTAAAAACAAGAGTGGCACAACCTACCTCTTTGGCTGAACTGACACCACTCTCTAATACAAATGAACCCCATTCACCGGCTAGCAGCCCTCTGGTCCAAAATATCAAGGGTGCTGTATAATATTATCATTACACTGTTCCAGCAGCCCAATGTTTTAGTCCCCATCATCAATAGGGAGGGGTAGCAAAATTCGGTCCCTCAATGGTATTGACCGAATCTTCTGACGGACCGAAAGTTTAAACGTGTTGTAAATGTTGATTTTTTAAATGTATTTCACCTTTATTTAACCAGGTAGGCCAGTTGAGAACACCTTTATTTAACCAGGTAGGCCAGTTGAGAACACCTTTATTTAACCAGGTAGGCCAGTTGAGAACAAGTTCTCATTTACAACTGCGACCTGGCCGAGATAAAGCAAAGCAGTGCAACAAAAACAACACAGAGTTACACATGGGATAAACAAACGTACAGTCAATAACACAATAGAAAATATGTATACAGTGTGTGCAAATGAAGTAAGGAGGTAAAGCAATACATTTATTAATTAATTACAATTTAGCAATTAACACTAGAGTAATAGATGTGCAGATGAGGATGTGCAAGTAGAAATACTGGTGTGCAAAAGCGCAGAAAAAAAAAAATATGGGGATGAGGTAGGTAGTTGGTTGGATGGGCTATTTACAGATGGGTTTTGTGTACAGCTGCAGCGATCAGTAAGCTGCTCTGACATCTGATGCTTGAAGTTAGTGAGGGGGATATAAGTCTCCAACTTCAGTGATTTTTGCAATTCGTTCCAGTCATTGGCAGCACAGAACTGGAAGGAAAGGCGGCCAAAGGAGGTGTTGGCTTTGGGGAAGACCAATGAAATAAACCTGCTGGAGCGCGTACTACGGGTGGGTGTTGCTATAGTGACCAGTGAGCTGAGATAAGGTGGAGCTTTACCTAGCAAAGACTTATAGATGACCTGGAGCCAGTGGATTTGACGACGAATATGTAGCGAGGACCAGCCAACGGGAACATACAGGTCGCAATGGTTGGTAGTATATGGGGCTTTGGTGACAAAACGGATGGCACTGTGATAGACTGTATCGAATTTGCTGAGTAGAGTGTTGGAGGCTATTTTGTAAATGACATCGCGAAGTCAAGTATTTAATTTGGATTGGAGATGCTTAATATGAGTCTGGAAGGAGAGTGTACAATCTAGCCAGACACCTAGGTATTTATAGTTGTCCACATATTCTAAGTCAGAACCGTCCAGAGTAATGACGCTAGGCGGACGGACGGGTGTGGGCAGCGATTGGTTGAAGATCATGCATTTCGTTTTACTAACGTTTAAGAGCAGTTTGAGGCCACGGAAGGAGTGTTGTATGGCATTGAAGCTCGTTTGGAGGTTTGTTAACACAGTGTCCAAAGAAGGGCCAGATGTACATGTATACAGAATGGTGTCATCTGCGTAGAGGTGGATCAAAGAATCACCCGCGGCAAGAGCAACATCATTGATATATACAGAGAAAAGAGTCGGACTGAGAATTGAACCCTGTGGCACCCCTATAGAGACTGCCAGAGGTCCGGATAACAGGACCTCCGATTTGACACACTATCTGAGAAGTAGTTAGTGAACCAGGCGAGGCAGTCATTAAAGAAACCAAGGCTGTTGAGTCTGCCAATTAGAATACGGTGATTGACAGAGTCGAAAGACTTGGCCAGGTCAATGAAGAAGGCTGCACAGTACTGTTTTTAATCGATGGTAGTTATGATATCGTTTAGGACCTTGAGCGTGGCTGAGGTGCACCCATGACCAGCTCGGAAACCGGATTGCATAGCGGAGAAGGTTCGAAATGGTCAGTGATTTGTTTGTTCACTTGGCTTTCGAAGACTTTATAAAGGCAGGGCAGGATGGATATAGGTCTGTAGCAGTTTGAGTCTAGAGCTTCTCCCCCTTTGAGGAGGGGGATGACCGCGGCAGCATTCCAATCTTTAGGAATCTCAGACGATACAAAAGAGAGGTTGAACAGTCTAGTAATAGGGGTTGTGACAATGTTGGCGAATAATTTTAGGAACAGAGGGTCCAGATTGTCTAGCCCAACTGATTTGCAGGAATCCAGATTTCGCAGCTCTTTCAGGACATCAGCTGTCTGGATTTGGGTGAAGGAGAAGCGGGGAGGGCTCGGGCCAGTTGCTGCGTGGGTGCAGAGCTGTTGGCCGGGGTTGGGGTAGCCAGGTGGAAAGCGTGGCCAGCCGTAGAGAAATGCTTATTGAAATTCTCGATTATCGTGGATTTATCAGTGGTGACCGTGTTTCCTAGCCTCAGTGCAGTGGGCAGCTGAATGGAGGTGCTCTTATTCTCCATAGACTTAACAGCGTTTGACAGTGATGAAGGGTGGTCGTTTGACTGCGGACCCATTACGGACGCAGGCAGTGATCGCTGAGATCCTAGTTGAAAACAGCAGAGGTGTATTTAGAGGGCAAATTGGTCAGGATGATATCTATGAGGGTGCCCATGTTTACGGATTTGGGGTTGTACCTGGTAGGTTCCTTGATAATTTGTGTGAGATTGAGGGCATCTAGCTTAGATTGTAGGACCGCCGGGGTGCTAAGCATATCCCAGTTTAGGTCACCTAACAGTACTCTGACGAGAGATGGGGGGCAATCAATTCACTTATGGTGTCCAGGGCACAGCTGGGAGTTGCGTGGGGTCTATAACAAGTGGCAACAGTGAGAGACTTGAGACTTATTTCTGGAGAGATGGGTTTTTTAAAGTAGTAGCTCGAACTGTTTGGGCATATACCTGGATAGTAGGACAGATCTCTGCAGGCTATGTCTACAGTAGATGACATCTCTGCCCCCTTTAGCAATTCTATCTTGACAGAAAATGTTGTCGTTTTGGATGGAAATTTCAGAATTTTTGGTGGACTTCCTAAGCCAGGATTCAGACTAGGACATCAGGATTGGCGGAGTGTGCTAAAGTAGTGAATAAAGCAAACTTAGGGAGGAGGCTTCTGATGTTAACATGCATGAACCCAAGGCTTTTTTGGTTACGATGAGAGGCTGCATCTCTGGAGGCGCCAGTTAAGCTAGGTGCGGTCTCCGCATTTGTGGGGGGTGAGGCAAGGGAGCTGACCGAGGTATGTAGTAGAGCGAGACTGGAGGCTCCGCAGTAAAACAAAACAATGAGAGCTACCCTAAACAACAGTACACAAGGCATATTTACATTAGAGGGAGGCATAAAGCAATCACAGATGTTGATTGGAAGGGCTAAGACAACAACGGGTAAACAGCTAAGACAACATCAACGGGTAAATGGCGATGAATGTGCAGAGAGGGTCAGTTAGCTACACACAGGGCTTGAGTTCGAGACAGATATAGAAAATGAAGTACCGTGTTAATGAACAGTCCAGTAGGAATCAGCTGTGTAGCTGAGTGATCATAGGGTCCAATGGATCCAGCAAAGGATGAAACAGGGAGCCATTCGGTAGACGTTACTACGCTAGGCGAGCGGGAGACACGGCGATCAGAGATCAGCTAGCGGGCTGGAGCTAGTAGCTGGGTCTTCACCGACATCCACGACGCAGAGGCTGGTTGAGAGCACCTCGGCCGAATTACGTCAGCAGACCAGACGTGATGGATCGGCGGGGCTCCGTGTCGACAAAGGGTCCGGGCCAATTGGCAAGAGAGGTATTGTAGATGGTGTACTTCGTTTGCTATGCCGCGTTTCAGTTCCAACGGGTCATTGCTGTACAGAAAATGTCATCTTGACTGTCAAAAAGTTATGACTGAAAGACATTAAAGGGGAACTGCACCCTCTGATTTGGCCTCATTTGTTGCCTTGCTCCTTAAGAAATGCTGGCAGCCATGACAGAAGCCAAATGTGAGATAGGTTGGGGGTGTGGTTTGATGTGGGTGTTTCTTAGGTGTGTCCTTGCCACCACCCAGACACACCCACCTGTCAGAACCTTGCCCGCAGCGGTTTTCCCTCACTCACTCAATCACAAGAAACAAACCTCCTGCAGGTTGAGTTCAGTTACTACAGGCAGATGCATGGCAGATGTAGTGGCCTACAGACTAATATGAGAAGAATGCAATTGCTGAATTTATGTAGATGTTCTAAACTAAGTGTTTTGATAACTTTCAAATGTAGTAACTAGGGCTGTTTCGGTGACCATATTACTGCCACACCGGCAGTCATGAGTCATGACAGCATGAACCCCCACGTTCAAAAACAGATTTCACTAGGTTTCCCAATTTAAGCACTGGGCAAATGCAGGAACAAGGTTGGAGAGCCCATGGCATATAGAGTTTGGGCGGAATGTCACCGGTAGTGCAGCAAGAGGCAGCATGCTCCTCAAACAGTGGTTGATGGGTGGAGTGAAATAACAGGAGTAGCGTGAAAAATGAACAAGCGGGAAAGCCTCCTCCATTCACTATTCGAGTGCATACGGATGACATGTCCTTTTTCCCCTGCCCTTGTTACTTCTCATTTGATAATGGGCCATTCTAAATCAAAACTACTTTTACATATTACCAAAGACAAGATTACATTTAGAATACTGAAAATTATCACTTGATGAGAGAACAGCGTGTGCAGCCTGAGGCAATGAACAGAGATCAAGCTTTTTTTTGCTACTTTCTCAAATCGTCAATAGCCTATGTTCGCATCAAGCAACCCATATACACTACATTACCAGAAGTATGTGGACACCTGCTTGTCGAACATCTCATTCCAAAATCATGGGCATTAATATGGAGTTGTCCCCCCTTCTGCTGCTATAACAACCTCCACTGTTCTGGGAAGGCTTTCCACTAGATGTTTTTTTCCACTCTAGAGGCTTTCCACTCTTGCTTCCATTCAGCCACAAGGGCATTAGTGAGGTCGGGCACTGATGTTGGGCAATTAGGCCTGGCGCGCAGTCGGCATTCCAATTTATCCCAAAGGTGTTCGATGGGGTTGATGTCAGGGCTCTGTGCAGGCCAGTCAAGTTCCTCCACACTGATCTCGGCAAACCATTTCTGTGTGGATCTCGCTTTGTGCACGGAGGCATTGTCATGCTGAAACAGGAAAGGGCCTTCCCCAAACTGTTGCCATAAAGTTGGAAGCACAGAATCATCTAGAATGTCATTGTATGCTGTAGTGTTAAGATTTCCCTTCACTTGAACTAAGGTGCCTAGCCCAGACCATGAAAAACAGGCCCAGACCATTATTCCTCCTCCACCAAACTTTACAGTTGGCACTATGCATTCGGGCAGGTATTGTTCACCTGGCATCCTCCAAACCCAGATTAGTCCGTCGGACTGCCAGATGGTGAAGTGTGATTCATCACTCCAGAGAACGTGTTTCCACTGATCCAGAGTCCAATAGCGGCGAGCTTTACACCACATGTACCGACTCTTGGCATTGCGCATGGTGATCTTAGGCTGCTCGGCAATGGAAACCCATTTCATGAAGGTCCCGAAAAACAGTGCTTGTGCTGGCGTTGGTTCCATGACAGTGCCACGTTGAAAGTTACCGGGCTCTTCAGTAAGGTCATTCTACTGCCAATGTTTGTCTATGGAGATCGCATGGCTGTGTGCTCGATTTTATACACCTGTCAGCAACAGGTGTGGCTGAAATAGCCAAATCCATTCATTTGAAGGGGCGTCCACTTACTTTTGTATACATAGTGTATGTTTTGATTTCTAAGACATTCTAAGGTTTGTATCATTCACAACGAAATCTAGGGCATAGGACCCGTTTAAAATGATGACTTTTACAAATCAAATCCAATCACATCAAATGTTATTTGTCACATATACCTAATACAACAGGTGTAGACCTTACTGTGAAATGCTTACTTACAAGTCCTTAACCAACAATGCAGAGGTTTTTTTTTTATTAATTAAGAAAATATTTACTGAAATAATAAATACAAAATACAATACAGTCGAAAAAAGTAACACAATAAAATAAAAAATAACAAGACTATATACCAGTAACGAGTCAATGTGTGGGGTACAGGTTAGTCAAGGTAAATGAGGTAATATGTACATGTAGGTAGGGGTATAGTGACGATGCATAGATAATAAACAGTATGTAGCAGCAGAGTGAAAAAGGGATCAATGCGAAGATTCCGGGTTGCCATTTGATGAACTATTTAGTAGTCTTATGGCTTGGGGGTAGATAGCCACTTCATATGTGCACATAACCTTTCTGTTATTCAGCTAAGTTCAATCAAAGTCTTCTTACTATAAAATCATATCAAATAAAATAATGGTCACGGGACTTATAGTATAAGCATATCTTGTTTGCTAAATGAACAAGCCTACAGTTATGGCTCATTGCCAGATAACACACAGTAGGCCAACTCAGGTTTAGACCTATTCAACATACTTACTGTACGTTTTGGCTATTTTAAGTTTTTAAATACTTGTTGATTAATTTACAGCATATTATGCACATCAGCAAGCATAGCAACAAAGGCTGAACAAATATGAATGTTCTCTTTTTTTTAATGTTAAAACGCTATATAGGTTCCAGCATTCTATGTACATTTAGAAGTGGACATTGTAGATGGGCATCTTTTAAAAAATAAAACAATGGCTTTTTTTCCTAAAAACAAACATTGCCTATAGGCTGTCTGGCCTGCAAATTTGTTGTGTTTTTTCATGATGGCCCGATGATTGAGTTTGACACTCCTGGCCTAACTGGAGAATTAACACAATTATTCCAAAACGGCAACTTGTGGTTGGAACACATATTTCCCTACTTCAATCAACCAGGTCATTTTACATTTCTGATAAAACGGTTATCATTTGGTAAGGAATGTGACTCGTTATATACGTTTTATAGGGATTTATTTCTGGGTGTGTTTTAAAGGCATCCGCGTGTGTGTAGGGAGCGGTCGGAACGTAGTTGAGTGAACGAGACACCAAGGGGAAAGGGAATTTATGGAGAAGAACTGTATGATGCTTGGCTTGTTTTCTTTTTGTTGTGTGCAGCTAATACACATGTACAAATGGAACACTAGTCAATGCATAATAACGCCTTCAGGACAATTTCATTTTTTGGGGGATAAAATTTCACCTGGCCGTATGGGCACACTGTAAAGGGGTAACTTTGAATTCTGTATTTTATATTACAGTACACCTACTGTAATATAAATACGGTATGAAAGCAAGTACTGTGTAATGACACACACTACAATACCATACAATTTACAGTATTATAAAGTAAAAAAGTAAATGCTCCCATAATCAGAATGAATGAATGGAAGAATGAATAATGAAATGTATTGAGGGGAGGGTTTGTATTATTATTTTTACAGTATTTTACTGTAATTACAAGGGATTAGTAGGTTAGCTGCTTGGTAAAGTGTTTACACAAGACAGTTTATTATAGCATATTTTGTGTTTTTTTACCTCTTGCACTTCTAGAAGCCTTAAATTGGTACAGCGTTCTCCCTCACGGGTGCAACAAATACAGCCTCTTACAAGTCACACCTCAAAATAGTGTTAATGGGTCTGAAACAACAATACCATGCACCCACTAGTGTCCAAAATGCTTTTGGTGCCCCAAAGATATGGTACGGTCCTGTATTCTGTGGGGTGGAATTATAGTACCATTGGAAATAGAGCAATTTTCACAAAATGCACCATCATTTAAAGTCTGATTCATTTTATTATTACTTTTGATAATACCTAAAATTACTGCTTAAATGACAATTTTCCATTATTATGCAGCCCGAAAGCACATTCCATCTGCCCTACTGTTCAGTTTACTTGCCCTGGCAATCGGGCAACCATTAATATCAACCCCTGCTCAGGGATGTTTTATGGTTGACCTGTAAACAGTGTGTGGTGCTCTAGTCTTGGCTGGTCTGGTTGGTATTAGTGCTGCTCAGTAGTTTAGGCTGCCCTGGGTGGAAGTGATTGTTTGCTCAGCACCTGTTAAAAAGCAGGCAGGTGAGAGAGATGGCCTATATAGGAGAGCTGTGTGCTGTGTAAAGTGGCCTCCTCTGCCATCTCACCTCCCCCAGTGAGCTTTATGACTGTGTGCTATGTACCTGGGGCTGAGGTACAGGGACAGGTGGACAGATGGAGGGATAGAGGAAAGGATGAGGCTGTCTTTATGGCTCTCAGTCTGTACAGATCAGCGGAGGCTTGTGGGAGGAGCTATAGGAGGACGGGCTCATTAATGGCTGTAATGGAATGAATGGAACGGTATCAAACACATCAAGCATATGGAAACCACATGTTTGATCTGTTCCATTAATTTCATTTCAGCCATTACAATAAGCCTGTCCTCCTATAGCTTCTCCCTGTCCTCCTATAGCTCCTGACTTGTGATTGGTTGGACTTGGGGTGTCAAGCTGCAGTGCTAATGCATCCTCTGGGGTGTATAACTGGGGGGAGTGAGGGAGTGTGTTTTACTGCAGTGAAAATCTTAAGCTACAACCCCCTCATCTATTCCTCTCGCATTCCTTCCCCTGCAATTCCTCCCTCCTATCTCCATCCATCTTCTCTCCAACTCTCCTCCCCCTGCCTTTCTCTCCCTCCTCCTCCTCTCTCAATTTCCCCATAACTCACTATCTCTATTCCTCTCCATCGCTTCCTCTCCATCCTCTCCCTCCTTCTCTGCATCAGAATGAACTTTCCATGGCAGCAAACATTGATCATCTTTTATAGCCTATACCCCCTGGCCTCACACAATCATGGAGAAAAACAGGGAGATACAGAAGATAGAGAGAGAGAGAGGATTTTGATGGTTGGGATGGTGTTGCTAAGTGGAGGTAGATATTGAAGTGTGAATAGTCTCAGTAAAGGGTGTGTCAGTAAGGATGACCACAGGGCAACACCACAGTGGAGCAGACTGTATTGCTACCAGGATGGGAAGGAACAGCCTCTTATCATATATCTGCTTCTCCACTGATAACAGACAGTTAGTTACACTGGAGGGGAGAAGAGGAAAGAAGCAGGGTAAGGGGAATTAAGAGAGAGAGAAAGAGAAAGTGTATAAGGGATTTCCTCCACTTCTTCCGAAGAGGAGAGGCGAAAAGGATCGGAGGACCAATATGCGGCGTGGTAAGTGTCCATGGTTCTTTTAATAAGAAATAGTACACATGAACAACTGAATGCAAAAACAATAAACGTGGAATGAACGAAACCCAAAACAGTACCGTGTGGTGGAAAAACACAGACATGGAAACATACACCCACAAACACACAGTGAAACCCAGGCTACCTAAGTATGATTCTCAATCAGAGACAACTAATGACACCTGCCTCTGATTGAGAACCATACTAGGCCGAAACATAGAAATCCCCAAATCATAGAAAAACAAACATAGACTGCCCACCCCAACTCACGCCCTGACCATACTAAATAATGACAAAACAAAGGAAATAAAGGTCAGAACGTGACAAAGTGGAGAGACTCTAAGAGAGAGAGAGACGATGCTGTACCAAAGACTCTTCCCCCAGCCCTAATAGGCATCAGAGCTATAGTGTTAGTGATACTCAAACAACCATTGTCTAAACACTCACTGGTGATCATGTCACTAGATGACTTGTGTCTAATCAAAGCTGTAATGAATATGCTGCAGTCCAGAGCTGTAGTCTTCAGTCCCTGAGGCGTTGGTGTCTGAGCTGCACTGGCTTACTGTTCTCACAGACAGTGATGGACTCAGTTCTGGTCTGGTCCACTCTAGTTCAGAGAGTTCCAAAACCACCCACACACGCACACACACACACACACACACACACACACACACACACACACACACACACACACACACACACACACACACACACACACACACACACACACACACACACACACACACACACGCGCACACACTCACACACACACACACACACCACCCTAGAGCCCTCCTGCAACAGTATGAAAATAAGAGGATATTAGATTAGCCAAGCCTGGCACAGGGACCAGCACTGCGGCACCACTGTTGTTGTTGATGCTGGGGCTAGGTTAGCGCTAGCAGCATCCTTGCTAACACACCTCGACACACCCAGAACACTGGTACTGACAGCCAAAATTGTGCTGTGTCTTTCTCTCTCTCTCTTTCTCTCTCTCTCACTCATTTCTCTCTAACTAGCAAACCTGCACCTTTCGTCGAGTCAGCGCTCCTCTATCCCCTCTGGGATTATCCCCCTAATCTCCACACTGACATGTTCAACTTACTTTCTCCTCCTTTTTTCTCTCTGGAAGTTTTCTTTGACATCCCCACTTTCAAAGGCCGAATACATTATCACATACCTTACATATACATGGGAGGAGTGCTGTACTTCAGGCCCTTTCTTCCTTTTTCTTTTTCTATCATTCATGGCGCTGAGAGGCAACGTTTCTGGAGAGGTGCAGCAGGTATGGAGTTCTATTGACCTCTGACCTCTATTTATGTTAATAGATGGAGGGAGGAGAGGAGTGGTGTTTTGTCTTTATTCATATGGATTTGGGGGCCAGCCTGGGAGAGCCCTATAGATAAACCCTGCCGCAGTCAGAGAACGATTAGTCAACTGTTTCTACCCGTTTCTATCTCTAACTCCTACATCCATCCTTCCCTCAGCTTTGCACTGGATAATCAGGATGAATGTTCATCCACCAGGCAGTGAACTGCTGACAGAATAGTTTAACTTTAATGTACTAATGTAACGGATGTGAAATGGCTAGCTTAGTTAGCGGTGCGCGCTAAATAGCGTTTCAATCGGTGACGTCACTTGCTCTGAGTGAAGTAGTGGTTCCCCTTGCTCTGCAAGGGCCGTGGCTTTTGTGGAGCGATGGGTAACGATGTTTCGTGGGTGACTGTTGTTGATGTGTGCAGAGGGTCCCTGGTTCGCGCCCGGGTATGGGCGAGGGGACGGTCTAAAATTATACTGTTACACTAACTTTAGCAGGAGGAGCTGTGAATGAGATGGCAAGGTGATGCCAAGCTCTCTAAGATGAATCAGGGGAAGCTGGTTTGCCCTGACCGTGTGACCTGACCATAGTAACTTTATAAACTGGGTGGTTCAAAACATTTATTTTTACTGCTCTAATTACATTGGTAACCAGTTTATAATAGCAATAAGGCATCTCGGGGGTTTATGGTATATGGCCAATATACCACAGCTAAGGGCTGTAATCGAGGTAATCCGCGTTGCATTCGTGCATAAGAACAGCCCTTAGCTGTGGTATATTGGCCATATACCACACCCCCTCGTGCCTTATTGCTTAAATATACTATATAAGTTCACATGCTCCGAGTTATAGTAAAACTACATTGTATAGCAGGGTTCCCCAATAGGTGGCCCGTGGGCCAAATTCGGCCTGCAGGTGATTTTATTGTGCCCCCCAAATTTTCAGAGCAAAAATACATATACACTGAACAAAAATATGAACGTAACATGTAAAGTGTTGGTCCCATGTCTCATGAGCTGAAATAAAAGATCCCAGAAAGGTTCCAAAAGCTTATTTCTCACAAATGTTGTGCGCAAATTTCTTTACATTCATGTTAGTGAGAATTTCTGTTTTGCCAAGATAATCCATCCACTTGATGACAGGTGTTGCATATCAAGAAGCTGATTAAACAGCATGATCATTACACAGGTGCACCTTGTGCTGGGGACAATAACAGGCCACCGTAAATGTTTTGTCACACAACACAATGCTACAGATGTCTCAAGTTTTGAGGGAGCGTGCAATTGGAATGTTGACTGAAGGAATGTCCACCAGAGCTGTTGCCAGATCATTTAATATTAATTTCTCTACCATTAGGCGCCTCCAACGTAGTTTTAGAGAATTTGGCAGTACGTCCATTCGGCCTCACAACCGCAGGCCACGTACGTGTATGGTGTCATGTGGGCGAGCGTTTTGCTGATGTCAGCGTTGTCAACAGAGTGCTCCATGGGGGCGGTGGTGTTATGGTATGGGCAGACATGAGCTACGGGCAACAACCACAATTGCATTTTCTGATGACAATTTGAATGCACAGAGATACCGTGACGAGATCCTGAAGCCCATTGTCGTGCCATTCATCCGCCTCCATCACCTCATGTTTCAACATGATAGTGCACGGCCCCATGTTGCAAGGATCTGTACACAATTCCTGGAAGCTGACAATGTCCCTGTTCTTCCATGGCCTGCGTACTCACCAGACTTGTCACTCGTTGAGCATGTTTGGGATGCTCAGCATGTGCCAGTTCCCGCCAATATCCAGCAACTTTGCACAGCAATTGAAGAGGAGTGGGAGGCCAGGCCACAATTAACAGCCTGATCTACTCTATGCGAAGATGTGTTTCGCTGCATGAGGCAAATGGAGGTCACACCACATACTGAATGTTTTTCTAATCCATACCTCTACCTTTTTTAAAGGTTTCTGTGACCAACAGATGCATATCTGTATTCCCAGTCATGTGAAATCCATAGATTAGTTCCTAATGAATTTATATGAACTGTAAAATCTTTGAAATTGTTCCATATTGCGTTTATATTTTTGTTCAGTATATATATTTTGCTCTTAGACATAAAAGACTGTAAAATCACCAGGAAATGTGCTCAAAGTTATTTTTATTTAGGAAATCTGTTTGTAAGTATTCTCATGCATAAATAAAGAGGGATAGGAGATCGTATCCCAATGTAATCAAGGTTTGAAATTATTCTGTTTTTGTCAAATACTATATCTGTTTGTGATTCTTGCGGTCAATTTGCAGTGTACAAATGATTTATACCTATGTTCCAGCCCCCCGACTATCCATTCAAGATAAAATCGTCCCACTGCTGAATGTAATTGGAGTCCCTTGGTATATAGCTTAACTTTGTTTTGTGAATGAGTTCAGCCCCATTCTCTGTGTTGAGACTGGGAGAGTGCCTGCCTACCTGCCCTGCGTGTTTGGAAACATATGTAATTTTCCCATAGGAAAAAGGAACCGTCTATGGCTAAATCACTCTATTAATTTGTGTAATTGAATAATATCAAAGAATACAACACTTTTTTTGTAAGTGTGTACGCTGTGCACAGGCTCATATTTATTTATGTAGCCAGCATGAACTTTGGAGAAGGAAAGGTGTTGTGTTTCAGCTTGTGTGATGGTTTCACTGACATTGTATAAACATTCCTGTAGGCTTGCCTGCTATTGCTAAGCGTTGTGTGACGGTTATGTGTGTGTGTGTGTGTGTGTGGTTGTGTGTGTGTGTGTGTGGGTGCGTGAGTGTGTTGCCATTCTGAGATTGATTCGTATGCGTATATCTTTTGGGAAGGTGACACATTTCTGATTAATATGTGTGTGTACTAAGAGGGTTGCATGTTTGTATATTTGATGTCTTAAGGGCTGAACAAAATGTTTTATGAATTTATATATTAATTATATTCCCCTAAGGGGCCATCTGTACTATATATGTATGAGTATGTCTTAGCAGATTCTGTCTTGTGTGTGTGTGTGTGTGTGTGTTTATGAATGTGTGTGTGTGTGTGTGTGTGTGTGTGTGTGTGTGTGTGTGTGTGTGTGTGTGTGTGTGTGTGTGTGTGTGTGTGTGTGTGTGTGTGTGTGTGTGTGTGTGTGTGTGTGTGACAGTGTTGTGTCTCCCTAGTCTAACACAGCCATAAATAACCTGGCCTGTAGAGTAGCAGAGCAGAGTGGAGAACATGTTTGTGAATCACATTGGACCAGAGGACATGAACACACACACACACACACACACACACACACACACACACACACACACACACACACACACACACACACACACACACACACACACACGCACACACACACACACACACACACACACACACTCTCACGCACGCACGCACACACAAACACATACACACACACACACACACACACACACACACACACACACACACACACACACACACACACACACACACACACACACACACACACACACATGGAAGGCACATAGTTTCCTGGCACCATGTCTCTGTCTATGAGCAAGAGACATACACATTCTCACTTACCTTTCCTTTCCTTTTTATTTAAAGGTGATTATCCTTCATTGACTTGACCAGCAATAATGTAGCTAAATCAGCATACAATTCAACACAATTAAATGACGAGATACCTTCTCTCCTTTCTCTTTCATTTATTTTTCTTTCTTGCTCCCACACACCTCCCTTCCTCTATCACTCTCCACCCCTGTCTGTTCCCATCATCCTCCAATGGGACCCACTGTTGGTACAAGTGTTATGGTCCATGACTACAGGGAAATAGGACTTGCACTGTGGTTCTAACCACCAGACACCCGGCCTATATGTCTTACATCACTGGGCATTATGGAATAGATGTCTTCCCTAGCCTGACATCATTTATTTGGCTGCAGAGCTGTGTGTGTGTATGTGGGAGGAGGGAGAAGATAAATGGAGCTAGCATTAAAAAGGGAAGAGGGTGTGTGTGAGGAGAGGAGATATGTAGGTGCAATTCAAAGAGGAGAGAAGACAGCTGTAGGTAGGTACTATCTGAGAGAAGAACAGAGAGAGAGAGAGAGAGCTGTGATGCTAGCTGGAGTGCAATCGATAACTGTGTGCTCCGTCTGTCACATTCCATTTGATTGTTGCCAAATCCTGCTCCCTTGGGAGTGAGCTGTCTCTGTCTCTTTCTGTCTGAGAGAGAGAGGAGGCCAGAGACCAGGGGACGTTCCATCCCCGCTGTCCAGCTCTGCTAACACACACACACGCATGCACACACACCCTGAAGGTTGTGTTTTTATTAGTATGTTTATCAACAAGGACCGAGGAGTGGACAGTGACTCAGACACTCCGTCCCTTTCGTTGTATCATCATGCCTCCTTTTTCTCTCTCTCTCTCTCTCTCTCTCTCTCTCTCTCTCTCTCTCTCTCTCTCTCTCTCTCTCTCTCTCTCTCTCTCTCTCTCTTTCTTCCTTCCTTTCTTTCTTTCTTTCTTTCTTTCTTTCTTTCTTTCTTTCTTTCTTTCTTTCTGTCTTTCTCTCGCTATGTCTCTCTCCATCCTCAACTCTGCCCTCAGTCCAGTTGTGTCACTATCTCCCTTCATCATTCGTCTATTTCTCTGTGCCTGTCTACTCCATAGACGCTCATGTCTGTTCTGTGCCTGTGGGTGGTCTCTCCCTACAGCAGGTATCTGTGATAAGTTACGTTCACAGAGCTTGCTAGCTGCTAGCTCCCATACCTTTTATGGGATGGCTACAGTAATGAGAGAATCTGTGCAGCTGCATCTCCCTGCACAACCCAAAGCAGTGTGTGTTTGCATGTGTGTGTGTCGGCTGGACACATAACATTTTTAACAACGCTTTTTTCTGATAAAAACTAGTTCATTGCATCTGCCGCGGTGCCCAGTTTCATAATATGACCATATTTCCAAGCTGCTTGCTGTCTTTTTGAAGTAATCACGAATAAACAGGCCTTATTTTAGGGCATTTTTAACCCTACCAGCTCCATTAGTTCTATTGAGCACCGTGGCACCAACTCACCTTCTGAAAGTTCTATTCAAAGCTTATTGTTCAACGTCACGATGCCTATTGTTGGCAATGAGACCTGCTCACGTCGTTTATAGTTCAAATGTAAACAACAACACAAAATAACTCATGGTACTCTGAGGTCGTCCCATTCTTTCTTATAGGGGAAATATAGGCATGTCTGTCTATTTCGCCAAATATCTCACAATGTGTATATTTAGATTTTTTTTCAAGTCAGACGCCATTTTAATCATGAGAATCTCCTCTTTCTAATTATTTAAGTCTGGGCATCGAGCTCAGTTGTCATCAAATGCTAGCCCCAAAATACTTTTTTCCCTTGGAACACTGAGCTCCCCCCATTGTTTTCCTGTGTAGAGGCATGCCGGTCAATTTCACCAAATATCTCACAATTTGTATGTTTAGTTTTTCTCAAGTCGTGCACCATTTTAATCAGGATAATCTCCTCTTTGTAATTATGTTAGTCTGGGCAGCTCGTTTGTCATCGATCACTAGACCAGAAATAGTAAGAGGTTTGCATTTTTTCCCTACTTTCTCATTACGCAGACAACAGCACAGTTGACACCATCGAGGATGTTTACTTTCTACACAAGTTGTTATTCCAGTTTTGTCTGACGAACAGATTGTAGTGGTAAAATAAAAAGGGTCAATTTTTTTGTGCCATTTAGGAGAAATGGAATTCTAAGCATCACTCCAGTCAAAACAGGCTCTGAACGTTCAATTCCATTCATTTGTTTCTTTCATTCCATTTCTTTTGCTGTTTTTCAGCCTTGGGTGAATTTTGACTCGTTCTATTGTCCAGCCTAGTGTGTGCGCGCATGTCTGTGTGTGTGTGTGTGTGTGTGTGTGTGTGTGTGTGTGTGTGTGTGTGTGTGTGTGTGTGAGTGTGTGGGCTTGTGCTTGCGCGTGTGTGTGCTTGTGTGGGTGTGTGTATGTGTGGGTATGTGAATAGTTCTGCATTCAACATGCTTTTCGAACATGCTTAAATGCCTATTAGCTCCATCAGCTGTAGAGGAATGCTAGTTCCTCAGGCTTAGTGGTTCCATAGAGGCCTGTTAGAGAATGTCTCTGGTTGCATAGTAGAAGTAGTACTGGATACGATGGGTCTGGGACTGGAACTGTCCAAGTGGGACACTCAAAATAACCCCAGGTTTGTGGAAGAAAGGGGGAGGAAAGAGGGGGTAGATAGGAGTCAGAGTGAAAGATACATTATCTTCTACAGCTGCAAGACAGAAATGAAGGAGAGAGAGAATAGTAGATGAGTAGTACGATTTATGTCAGGGGTTGTGTGTGTGTGTTTTGTGGGGGCAGAGGGGTGGTGTGTGTGTGTGTGTGTGTGTGTGTGTGTGTGTGTGTGTGTGTGTGTGTGTGTGTGTGTGTGTGTGTGTGTGTGTGTGTGTGTGTTTTGTGGGGGCAGAGCGGTGTGTGTGTGTGTGTGTGTGTGTGTGTGTGTGTGTGTGTGTGTGTGTGTGTGTGTGTGTGTGTGTGTGTGTGTGTTGTGTGTGCGTGCGTGCGTGGGATGGCTAAGTAAGCCTTTCTGTGTGAGGTTACTTCTTATTAAAAACCTTGTGGTGTGTGTATGTGTGTATGCGTGTGTTTAGGTTATATCAGATCTGTATTTCTTGGATGACTCTTAATACACGCGTGCACACACACACACACACACACACACACACACACACACACACACACACACACACACACACACACACACACACACACACACACACACACACACACACACACACACACACAGGGTTGGGTAGGCTTTTTAAAATGTAATCAGTTACTGGTTACCTGTCAAAAATGTTCAGTAATTGATTACTTCCAGTTACTTTTAGGTTACTATCCCCTTACTGTAAGTGGATTGTAAGAAAACAAAAAGGATCCATCAAATGCATTTGGTGTGTCATCATAGTGGTGTCTGACTTGTGGTCAGACTCGCTTATTTAACTTTCACCTTTTTTAAAAGCTGAATTGAATGTCATTGAGAAAAAAGGAAGGTGTCAATTCATATTTTTCCACAAACATCCTTTCTGAATTCAAAATGAATCCAAGAAGTAATCATCTAGTTTTTCAAAAGTATCTGTAATCCGATTACAATATGTTTTTGTTGTAATGTAATGATTATAGTCACGTTTGTTGTAATTAGATTACATGCAAACGATTACATGTACAGTAATCAGTTACTCTCCAACTCTGCTCTAACACACACGCACACAGTGCTATCCCCCATTAGACGTGTGCTGCAGCAAGGTCGCTGCTCCCCTCACTCCTAATTTGTTTGACTTTCCCCTTGTGTGATTCCAGCCTGCCACATCCCCCCCTGTCCCAAAACCCTGTGCTCTCTCTCTCTCTCTCTCTCTCTCTCTCTCTCTCTCTCTCTCTCTCTCTCTCTCTCTCTCTCTCTCTCTCTCTCTCTCTCTCTCTCTCTCTCTCTCTCTCTCTCTCTCTCTCTCTCTCTCTCTCTCTCTCTCTCTCTCTCTCTCTCTCTCTCTCTCTCTCTGTCTCTCTCTCTTTATCTTTCTCTATCTTGTTAAAGCACATAGAGATGTTCTGACTGGGAATGATCACACAAACACACACACCCCTCAGGATGGCAGTGGCCAGGCGGCTGGCCCTCACCTTCAGTGGCAGTACAGTGGTGAAGATGACTCAATAAACCATTCAGGCTGCTAATGCAGAAACAGGGATGACATCTCCCCTGTGCCAGATGTCTGGAAAAACCCCACAACACTCCCCCAATCACATTACTCTGAATGGGAAATCCAATAGGCTGTCCTATTTCCAGCTCTTTCTGGTAAAATACGGTGTGTAATCATATAGTGAATTACTAGCTGCTTTTATCTGCTGCAGTGGACCAGACCCTCAAGGGGCAAAGGGAGAAGGAGTGTTAAACTGTCAAAATAACAAGGCATGTCCCGTAACTGGGATAGTCAGATGTTCATCTTCGTGTTCTCTCTCCTCTGTTGCTTTCTAAAGCCTTGTTCACACTGGCAGTTTGAAGTGACTCAAATACCCCTTTTTTTTTGCATATCTGATTCGAATCTGTTCTTTTCCCTGCAGTCTGAACAGCCAAAAAGCACATGGAATCGGATATTTCAAGCCACATTTCACATTTCGTAGGTGGTTTCAAATCAAATCAAATTTTATTGGCCACATATACATATTTAGCAGATGTTATTGCGGGTGTAGTGAAAGGCTTGTGTTCCTAGCTCCAACAGTGCAGTAATATCTAACAATTCACGACAATACTCACAAATCTAAAAAATATTAGGACGAGCAATGTCCAGAGTATAAATACAGACAGACAGACAGACAGACAGACAGACAGACAGACAGACAGACAGACAGACAGACAGACAGACAGACAGACAGATAGATAGATAGATAGATAGATAGATAGATAGATAGATAGATAGATAGATAGATAGATAGATAGATAGATAGATAGATAGATAGATAGATGTATAGACAATTATGGAAAGTATGTGGATAGAATATTTAGTAAATCTGTACAGTACGTAGGGTAGAATAGTATATAGTACAGCAATTGTTGAATAGGATGGCATTGACTAGGACAGAGTATATACAGTACATATGAAGTGAGTTAAACAGTATGTAAACATTGTTAAAGTGTCCAGTGTTCCATGTCTATGTATATAGGGCATGAGCCTGTAAGGAGCAGGGTTAAGGAACCTGGTGGTAGCTGACTAGTGACAGTGACTAAGTTCAAGGTAGGGTACTGGGTGGAGGCCGGTTAGTGATGCCTAGTCTGATGGCCTTGAGATAGAAGCCGTTTTTCAGTCTCTCGATCCCAGCTTTGATGCACCTGTACTGACCTCATCTTCTGGTTGATAGCGGGGTGAACAGGCCGTGGCTCGGGTGGTTGATGTCCTTGATGATCTTTTTGGCCTTTCTGTGACATCGGTTGCTGTAGGTGTCCTGGAGGGCAGGCAGTGTGCCCCTGGTGATGCGTTGGGCAGACCGCACCACCCTCTGGAGAGCCATGTGGTTGCGGACGGTGCAGTTGCCATACCAGGCTGATACAGCCCGGCAGGATGCTCTCATTGGTGCACCTGTAAAAGTTTGTGAGGGTCTTAGGGGCTAAGCCCCAAAAAATTCAGCCTCCTAAGGTTGAAGAGGTGTAGTTGCACATTCTTTACCACACTGCCTATGTGGCTGGACCATTTCAGATTGTCAGTGATATGCTTATTTATTTTATCTTGTGTCCTTTAATTATTTGTACATTGTGTATATATATATATATATATATATATATATATATATATATATATATATATATATATATATATATATATATATATATATATAATATGACATTTGTAATGTCTTTACTGTTTTGAAACTGTTGTATGTGTAATGTTTACTGTTAATTTTTGTTGTTTTTCACTTTATATATTCACTTTGTATGTTGTCTACCTCACTTGCTTTGGCAATGTTAACACATGTTTCCCATGCCAATAAAGCCCTTGAATTGAATTGAATTGAATTGATATATACACAGAGGAACTTGAATCTTTTCACCTTCTCCACTGCTTCCCTGTTGACATGGATGGGGGCGTGCTCACTCTGCTGTCTCCTGAAGTCCACAATCAGCTCCTTCGTTTTGTTGACGTTGAGGGAGAGGTTATTTTCCTGCCACCACTCCGCCAGGGCCCTCACCTCCTCCCTGTAGGCTGGCTCGTCTTTGTTGGTAATCAGGTCTACTATAGTTGTGTTGTCTGCAAACTTGAGGATTGAGTTGGAGGCATGTATGGTCACACAGTCATGGGTGAACAGGGAGTACAGGAGGGGGCTGAGCACATACCTTTGTGGGGACCCTGTGTTGAGGATCAGCATAGTGGAGGTGTTGTTTCCTACCTTCACCACCTCGGGGGGGCCCGTCAGGAAGTTCAGGACCCATTTTCACAGGGCGGGGTTCAGACCCAGGGCCCCGAGCTTTTAATGATGAACTTGGAGGGTACTATGGTGTTCAAGGCTGAGCTGTAGTCAATGAACAGCATTCTTACACAGGTATTCTTCTTGTCCAGATGGGATAGGGAAGTGTGCAGTGCGATGGCGATTACATCATCTGTGGCTCTATTGGAGCGGTACGTCTAGGCTGGAGGTGATATGATCCTTCACTAGTCTCTCAAAGCACTTCATGATGACAGATGTGAGTGCTACAGGGCGATAGTCATTTAGTTCAGTTACCTTTGCTTTCTTGGATACAGGAACAATGGTGGACATCTTTAAGCAAGTGGGGACAGCAGACTGGGATAGGGAGAGATTGAATGTGTCCGTAAACACAAATCAGATTGCTGGCCATGCGACTTATGTCTGAACTGTCGAATTGGATTTATTATTTTTAGACTGTTATTTGGCATATCTTGTTGCCTGCTAGCTACTCTGTTGACAGTTTTAAAATAATGTGTGGTAGCTAACTAGTTTGTTAATGGTTTACAAACAAATTAGTGACTGTTCTAGAAACCTAAACAGCTATACAGTTGAAGTTGGAAGTTTGCATAGCCAAATACATTTAAACTCAATATAAATATGTTTTTCACAATTCCTGACATTTAATCCTAGTAAAAATTCCCTGTCTTAGTTAATTTAGGATCGACACTTTATTTAATAATGTGAAATGTCAGAATAATAGTAGAGAGAATGATTTATTTCAGCTATTATTTCTTTCATCACATTCCCAGTGGGTCAGAAGTTTACATACACTCAATTAGTATTTTTGTAGCATTGTCTTTAAATTGTTTAACTTGGGTCAAACGTTTTGGTTAGCCTTCCACAAGCTTCCCACATTAAGTTGGGTGAATTTTGTCCCATTCCTCCTGACAGAGCTGGTGTAACTGAGTCAGGTTTATAGGCCTCCTTGCTCGTGCACACTTTTTCAGTTCTGCCCACACATTTTCTAAAGGATTGAGGTCAGGGCTTTGTGATGGCCACTCCAATACCTTGACTTTGTTGTCCTTAAGCCATTTTGTCACAACTTTGGAAGAATGCTTGGGGTCATTGTCCATTTGGTAGACCCATTTGCGATCAAGCTTTCAATTCCTGACTAATGTCTTGAGATGTTACTTCAATATATTCACATAATTTTACTGCCTCATGATGCCATCTATTTTGTGAAGTGCACCAGTCCCTCCTGCAGCAATGCACCCCCACAATATGATGCTTCCACCCCCGTGCTTCACGGTTGGGATGGTGTTCTTCGGCATGCAAGCCTCCCCCTTTTCCCTCCAAACATAACGATGATCATTATGGCCAAACAGTTCTATTTTTGTTTCATCAGCCCAGTGGGCATTTCTCCAAAAAGTATGATCTTTGTCCCCATGTGCAATTGCCAACCATAGTCAGGCTTTTTTTATGGCGGTTTTGGAGCAGTGGCTTTAGAATTTTTGGTGGCATTCCTAAGCTTGGATTCAGACACGGCTAGGCTATCAGGGTTGGCAGAGTGTGCTAAAGCAGTGAATAAAACACATTTAGGGAGGAGGCTTCTGATGTTAACATGCATGAAACCAAGGCTTTTACAGTTACAGAAGTTAACAAATGAGAGCGCCTGGGGAGTAGGTGTGAAGCAGGGGGCTGCAGGGCCTGGGTCAACCTCTACGTCACCAGAGGAACAGAGGAGGAGTAGGATAAGGCTATAAGAACTGGTCGTCTAGTGCTTTGGGAACAGAGAGTAAAAGAAGCAGATTTCTGGGCGTGGTAGAATAGATTCAGGGCATAATGTACAGACAAGGGTATGGTAGGATGTGAGTAACGTGGGGGTAAACCTAGGCTTTGAGTGACGATAAGAGAGCTTGCATCTCTAGAGACACCAGTTAAGCCAGGTGAGGTCACCTCATGTGTGGGGTGTGTGACAAAAGAGCTATCTTAGGCATATTGAGCTGGACTAAGGGCTGTACAGTGAAAAAACAATGATAACTAACCGGAATAGCAGAAGACAAGGCATATTGACATTAGAGGGAGGCATGTGTAGCCGAGTGATCATCGGGTCCAATGACCAGCAATAGGTGAGTCAGGGAGCTGTTCAATAGTCGCTACTATGCTTGGCGAGCGGGACGCACGGTGTTCATAAAGCTAGCAGGCCGGGGATAGCAGATGGGTCTTCGTGTGTGCACAGATGAATTATAAAGAGGTTCGCTAAGCATTATTTAATGTTCAGAGTGTGTGTGTGTGTGTGTGTGTGTGTGTGTGTGTGTGTGTGTGTGTGTGTGTGTGTGTGTGTGTGTGTGTGTGTGTGTGTGTGTGTGTGTGCCCTATATGAGTGTGTGCCCACTGTGGGTGAGTGTGTAATGAATACATGAGTGTTAACTTCTTGGCGCACCCATCGCGTTAGCTGGATCATTTTCGTCAACATACGCTGAATTGCAGAGCACCAAATTCACATTAAATTACTAAAGATATTTAATTTTCATGAAATCACAAGTGCAATATAGCAAAACACAGCTTAGCTTGCTGTTAATCCACCTGGCGTGTCAGATTTCAAAAAAGCTTTACAGCAAAAGCTATCCAAGCGTTTATGTTAGGACATCTCTCTCAGCAGACAAAACATTACAAAAAGCTAGCAGCAAAGTAGATTGGTCAAAAAAGTCAGAAAGCCAATAAAATGAATCGCTTACCTTTGAGGATCTTCAGATGTTTGCACTCACGAGACTCCCAGTTACACAATAAATGTTCCTTTTGTTCCATAAAGATTATTTTTATATCCAAAATACCTCCATTTGGTTGGCGCGTTTTGTTCAGAAATCCACAGGCTCGAGCGGTCAGTATCCGTAAAGTTTGTAGAAACATGTCAAACATTTTTTATAATCAATCCTCAGGTTGATTTTACAATAAATAATAAATAATATTTCAACCGGACCGTAGATTTTTCAATTAGGAGAGAGAGAGTGTCTGCTCCAAGCTGTTGTCTGCTCCAAGCTGTTGCGCATGCAAAACTCTGCTGACACCCAGCCATCCACTGACGCGATGTGATCCTTCTCCCTCATTTTTCAGAATGAAAGCCAGAAACTGTCTAAAGACTGTTCACACCATGTGGAAGCCATAGAGAAAGGAATCTGGTTGACATCCCTTTAAATGGAGGGAAGGCATGCAATGGAACAGAGAGGTTTCAGGAAAGACAGCACTTCCTGGTTGGATTTTCCTTAGGTTTTCACCTGCAATATCAGTTCTGTTATACTCACAGACAATATTTTGACAGTTTTGGAAACTTTAGAGGGTTTTCTATCCTAATCTGACAATTATATGCATATTCTATATTCTAGGCCTGAGAAATTTCATTTGGGTACATTTTTCATCCAAACATCAAAATACTGCCACATACACCCAAGAGGTTAAGTGTGTAGGTTTCTCCTATGAGTATATGTCGGGTTCATTTATGTTTTTTATATGTTCTATTTATATTTGTAAATTAAACAATGATATCAATCCACAGTCGGCCATGATTACAGACGCCTGTAAGAGTGGGTATGGTATGGGAGTTAGTCTCACATTGCCACACTTCCAGGTCTTGTTCACTCTGCTATTGAAGTGAACGCAAGGAAAACAAGGTTCAGTGTGGATTAACAAGGTGAATTCACTTGCAGGGAGTATACAGTACGTATTTATATCTAAGAATTAACCAATGATATCAGGCCACACCCGGCCATGATTACAGACACCTGTGTATGTCCTTTGACACTATATAAACTAGTGATCTGCAGTGTTTGTCATTATACTCTGATGAAGACAGTTTGTCTGTTGAAACGTTGGATATTAGGTTATTCAATTATTGCATCTGAGCTCCTAGAGTGTGCGGCTCTCCTTTTCTTTTTCATATGTGTCTGGTCTAACTGGACTATGAACGGCGTTGGCTGCATAGTCATATTTTATTCATCCATCTCCTTATTTATTTATTATTCTCTAGAATGTGAAGTGTCTCAGAAGCTGGCCTAGGCTGGGAGTGATGTCACATGGGGAAGCACACGTGATCCAGCCTCCCAGCAGGCCTTGCAGCTCTGCTCAAATGCAGATGTCAGGTCCTGGCTGGCACAGCCCTGATGCATTGTGGGTGACAGAATAACAGGGTCACCCAAGGTTAGCTGATAGACTGGAGCACAATGAAGTGCACCACACTAGTTAAGGGCTGCTCTTCTAGTGCAGTAACATTAAAGGGGCCAACTGCAGTTACTATATCCAATTCTGGACTTATAAATTCATTATATGTACCCATTGGTTCTTGAAGAATATCTTATAAATGCCTTGTGCGCTTAGTTCAACTGTCATACCCCATCAGAGCCCAAAATATAAGCTTGTTTTAGTCCAATGTTTGTAAACAAAGTACATGTAAACAAACACTGTATGGCCTCAAAACATGTTTAAAACTATCATGTCTCTCAGGTAGAACCCACTGAAATGTCTCTCAGGTTGAACACACTGAAATGTCTCTTAGGTACACAGACTGAAATGTCTCTCAGGTTGAACCCGTTGAAATGTATCTTATGTTGAATCCACTGAAATGGCTCTCAGCTTTATCACACTGAAATAGCCTTGAGATTTAACTAGTGCTGAATGATTAGCAAAAATGTCAGTATATTATTCGCTAAACTAATTAACTGACGTGGGTTCAATTATTAGAATTGCATTTAATGTTTTTTCTTTGTGTGAGCTCAAAGCGCTGTTGTAGGACTTTGTAGTTTTCAAAAGGCAAATATTCAACATAGTTTATAGCAGAAAACGTGGTAATCAACTACAATGACCATAATACGGTGTGTGTTCTTGAAAGACAGACCGAGGACGGGACAGCAGAGCGCCACCTGAGGAAGGGACAGAGACAGAAGCAGTTGCTTGTGGGGTAGCCGGCAATACATCTAATTGATTGATAGTTGGCATTAAACAGTCTTGAAAGTATGCCTTATCTACTTTGAAGATGACTACAGTAGTGATTTTGTCAGACAGTAGTGATTTTGTCAGACAGCAAAGCCAGCTAGCTAGCCTAATTAAGATGACTCATTGGGGAGCACAGAGATAATGGTGGCTGCTACTGCCTGAGCAATAGTGTGATAAAGTAATGGGATAAAGGATGGTTTGTTAATAAGTAATAAGCAGTAATAGGCCGTCACTACCATTGCTTTTATTAAAACAAATATGTTTTTTTTTATTTAATCTTTATTTTACTAGGCAAGTCAGTTAAGAACAAATTCTTATTTTCAATGACGGCCTAGGAACAGCGGGTTAACTGCCTGTTCAGGGGCAGAACGACAGATTTGTACCTTGTCAGCTCGGGGATTCGAACTTGAAACCTTTCGGTTACTAGTCCAACACTCTAACCACTAGGCTACCCTGCCGCCGTAATAAACACAACTAAAATATTTAATTAAAATAAAGTAATGTGGAATAAATGATGGTTAATACGTGATAAGCAGTAATGGGCAGTCACTACCATCATGGGGCTTTAATTCATTGTTTTATTCTGTGTTGATACAGCTTTCAACCCAAATAATGCATCATGTATTATGTGAAGAAGAGAAAGAGGGGTAAAATCAAAACCGAAATCGAACACGTTGGCAATTTTTTTTAAACCAAATCGAAACTGAACCGACGTCAAAAAGCACTAATCGATCAGCGCTAGGTTTAACATGTACACACACTGAGACGCAGGCTTCTGCATGGCTCTTGTCCCCGTGATGAATGGCTCAGCTTCATTCCTTGAGGCCTGCTAATCACTTGAGCCCGGGGTTTAATTAAACAAACGTTGGTATCAATCGATTAACTAAAACCAATTAGGTACAAAATAGTTGGGCTCAGCCCATCGAGCGGGCACTCTTGGCAGGAAGTAATATAATAATTTAAAATGTTTGATTGGAGGGAAGTCATCTTTTAGATGAGCCATTGGTAGCCTAAAGCAGACCAGGTTTAATTATGTCTATTATTACACTGGCCTCTATTCTTCACACAGCTCATTCTCCAACATGGGAAGTTTAGAGTGTGACCCTGTTTCACTGACACTGCTAGATGAGCCCTACAGGGTTCTCTGTCTGATACTATCCCTAAAGGGACTTATAGTACTGATTTTACTGTATCCTATGACCAGATTAACAGAGGCCACTCACGCCACTCTTTTTTTTCTCCACACATTGACTCGGTACCGATACCCCCTGTATATAGCCTTGTTATTGTTATTTTATTGTGTTACTTTTTTCTTACTTTAGTTTGTAAAAAAAGAAAAATTGCAAATAGTTTCTTACTTACTTAAAAAAAAATCTGCATCGTGGGTTAAGGGCTTGTAAGCATTTCACTGTGAGGTCTACACTTGTATTCGTGGCGCATGTGACAAATACATTTGTTTTGAAACACTGGAATACTCTTTGATTAAACACAAAGGAAGAGCTCGTATTGTTGGAGTCACAGTCAGGCACAAAGTTTCAGGCCACCAGAGGACATTTTTAGTCAATGCCATCAGTCTCTGTGTTTTCTATGTGACACCTACTTTGTGGAGTGACAGTGAGACAGATGCTGGCCATGAGTATTCCAGAATCCCTGGCTGTGTAGTTTGTATGATGGATGTTCCATATTGGTATTTCTGGGATATGCAGTTTGTATGATGAATGTTCACCAGTGGTATTTCTGGGGTGTGTAGTCAACGTGAGACTGGGGATAATATACGTAACGTATGTGTTCTGTTCCCTCTCACCCCGCTGGAATGGGAGCTTAATCTGCCTGATAGCCTGTGAATATTTCATGGGTGTTCTATCTTCAATCATCGCTCCAATATGAATGGTAATGTCACCGAGAATTTCAGTGCACTAAGACCCTTATCGAGGGATCCTCTTAGAAAGCCCTAAAAATGTTCATCTGGCATCCCCCCTGTTAGGGATTTACAGACGGTATCTTCCATGATGAATGTCTTAGCCTACATCATTTCTGGATCCCTTCTCTGCAATTTCAGCCTCCCACTGGCCATCTACCTCTGTCCCTCCCTCCTTTATCCCCCCTCCTTTCCCTATCTCTCTGTGAACATATCCTCTTTCTCTTATCACTCTCTTTTCTGTCTGATGCTATGGGATATTGGATGTTTTTTGAGGCCATGTGGTAGTTCTCCAGTAATTGAAGTGTGCGGTGCCTGTTGGCTCTGTTACTGTTGTGAGCTGGGAGTTGATTGTTGTAGAGGCTGAGTTGGTTACATGGAAAAGGGAAAGTGGGAGACCTAGTCAGTAGTACAACTGAATGCCTTCAACTGAAATGTGTCTTCCGCATTTAACCCAACCCCTCTGGATCAGAGAGGTGCTGGGGGCTGCCTTAGTCGACATCCATGTCTTCGGCGTGGGGGTTAAGGTTCTAGTTAGGCTATGTCTGGCTATACTGTGCCTGTCCATAAGAAATTAGCCCTAAATGTTGACAGCAGCACAGCTACGCTCCACAAACAGCTGCTCCCCACCCCATTTAATGTAATCTCTCAGTCTCTCTCTCTCTCTCTCTCTCTCTCTGTGTTCATAAAAGCATGGAGCACATGCAGCAGAAAGCTTCTTGTGGGGTGGACTGGCTCGGTCGGTTGGCCAATGCCTGAGGCTACCGCTCATTAATAAAACATGATTTACAGTGAACGTCTGCACCTGCTGCCATCTTGCCATCCCTAATCTGTATGTCCTAACTGCACCGCAGATGGATGAGAGCTGGGCGTTACTGTGGCAACCTTCCCTAATTGGCATGGCATGACTGACACCTGCTGTCATGGCTGATGGCTTTCCTGACAGGCAGTGAGCTGGACAGCCCCGGCTGGGGTCCTCAGTGGATAATCAGTAGTGTTGGAAATGAAGAGGCGAAGCGAGAGGTTTTTCTCCGGCCAAAATCTGTTCATGAAAATAAGGCCACGAAGCGAGGAATTTTTGTATGGAGGTCAATGAGAGAGTGTAACTGCTAATTTGCTACCTGAGACTAATTTGATTGAATAGAAGTTTCATAATGGTTATGGTTAAGTGGACGTAGGTGGCTTTTCGGCAACTTACCCAAAAACTGCTTAATATCAGAGTTGTGCCAGTGTAACGGATGTGAAACGGCTAGCTTAGTTAGCGGTGCGCGCTAAATAGCGTTTCAATCAGTGACGTCACTTGCTCTGAGACCTTGAAGTAGTAGTTCCCCTTGCTCTGCAAGGGCCGCGGCTTTTGTGGAGCGATGGGTAACGATGCTTCGTGGGTGTCAGTTGTTGATGTGTGCAGAGGGTCCCTGGTTCGCGCCCGGGTATGGGCGAGGGGACGGTATAAAGTTATACTGTTACACCTGTTGTCAAAGGGATAGATAGAGGATTCATGGTTATAATTAATTTTAACATGGACATTGCCATGCTGTCACAGAATCTGTGATGGCACAGATAAAAAGATGAGTCCTCTATCTATCTTTGTCTGCCCTCTCATTGGCTAGAATGGTCCCACCTGATCTCGCCTCCTCCCCCTGCCTTCCTTCTTTGAGGACATGTTTTTCCATTGTTAGAGCTGTAACTTGAATATATTGTCAATATAATAGACAATCTTTGGTAGTGTGATGTTGAGAGTGGCTGGCCATTGCTCAGAATAAACTGATGCCACAGTATTGAAGCCAACTAAGCTTCCTGAGACTACTACTACCATTTCTTTTCAATGGTATTCAACAACCAAACATCATGCCTGATTGCTATGGGACAGCCATACCACAGTTCCTGAGCAAGACATGACAGTGACATTGAGGATTACTATGGATTTCTATGGCTTTCAAACCATGTGCTGCATTTCATTAGCCACCACCATACTCAAAGTAAAAAAAACGTTTCACTTCCACATTGTGTATTTTTTTCAGCCATCCATCTCTGAGCCTAAATGCCTTTATTATGTTGTAGCTAACATGTTATGACATTGGTTCTGGAATATGTGCATTGTAATGGATCTCGGTAGCTCTCTTTATAAACCCTACAACATATCTCTCCACATGAATATCTTGTAAGCCCCCATTACCTTCCAGTAGCTGTCTGTCTATCCCAAATGACACCCTTTTTCCTTTTATAGTGCACTACCTTTGGTCAAAAGCCGTGCACTATGTAGGGAATAGGGTACCATTTGGGACACAACCTGTGTCTGTGTGTATGTGTAGCTGCTTAGACTGGGTGTAGACCTGCTCCTCTCTGACCAACACCGGCACCATACATCACTGTCAGACAGAGAGAATGCATTATGGATCAGGGTCTGATGCCTCCTATAGATCTGTCACACTCCACTTATCCTTTCTCTCACTCGCTCCCTCTCTCCTTTTTTCATCAAAGAAGTATAGCCCTTCTCCTCTTGTTTTCCTCTCTCTCTCTCTCCTCTCTCTCTCTCTCTCGCTCGCCTTCTCTCTCTTTCTCTCTCGCATTCTGTCTCTTTCTCTCTCGCTCTCTCTCTTTATTACTCTCTATACAGTATGTCTGACTGCCTATGTCTCTCTTCCTCTCTGCATCTCTCCTGCTCTTTCGCTTCCCTGGCCTAACAAGGTTTCCGTGGAGAAGGTGACAGACAACCGTGTTACAAATGAAAGGATCTCTCAGTTAGAGGAGAAGAAAGAAAAGGAGAGATATGTGTTTCTTGCTTTCCATGTCATGTGTCCAAGCCAAGGCGCGGATTCTCTAAAAATAAGAAATATTTTCTTCTATTGTAAATGTATTGGAATGTATTTGAAATTCATGTTTGGTGCTTTTCTTTTCCAATACATTTCTGAACACCAATTACATCATCTGTTAATGACTGCAGTAATCCAGTCTGCTTCATGCATTACCACTGGACCATTGCTGATGATGTCAGCAGAGAGGAAGTTGCTCATGAATGCTCGGTTTTCCTCTTGTTTTCGTCAAGTAGCACAGCCACCTTGGCTTTCATGTTCCCTCGCTTCCTCTTGTATGGGCGGTTGTGGAAAATCAGTCCCCGACGGGATGGCTCAAACATTCCCCTTAGCCCTGTTTCTGGGCTACCAGCACCAAACACAGTAACTTCTGATTGGTTCCACACAAGGCCCTGGTCCCGATGCCCAGGAAATGACACCACTCTCTCTCTCTCTCTCTCTCTCTCTCTCTCTCTCTCTCTCTCTCTCTCTCTCTCTCTCTCGCTCTCCCTCTCTCGCTCTCCCTCTTTCTCTCTGTTTCTTACCTTTCTCTCTCTCTCTCTGTTTCTTACCTTTCTCTCTATGTTTCTTACCTTTCTCTCTTACTCTCTCTCTGTTTCTTACCTTTCTCTCTATGTTTCTTACCTTTCTCTCTTACTCTCTCTCTGTTTCTTACCTTTCTCTCTATGTTTCTTACCTTTCTCTCTTTCTCTCTGTTTCTTACCTCTCTCTTCCTCGCTCTCACTGTTCCCCACCTCTTTCTCAGCTCTTTCTCTCCCTCAATTTCAATTAAATATAAAGGGCATTATTGGTATGGGAAACATGTGTTTACATTGCCAAAGCAAGTGAAACAGGCAAGAAACAAAAGGGAAATTAACAAGGGAAATAAACAATAAAAATTAACAGTAAACAGCAAATGTAATATTATTGACAATGTTGTAACAATGTGCAAAATAGTTGAAGTATAAATAAATAAACAGATCAAAATTGATTGCATTTACAATGGTGTTTGTTCTCCACTGGTTGCCCTTTTCTTGTGTCAACAGGCCACAAATTCTGCTGCTGTGGTGGCACACTGTGATATTTCAACTAATATATATGGGAGTTTATCAAGATGGGGTTTGTTTTCAAATTATTTATGGATCTGTGTAATCTGAGGGAAATATGTGACCGACTGGCTCAAATTGGTCTTATGTAGCAACATTTGAAATTGTAAACTCACTTTTGAGAAAAGGGCCTTGAAATGTTTTGGTACCTACTGGAGAGCTCTCCTTTGTCTACACCCATTCAACATTGTTCACATCCTCTTAAGCCAGCCCCACTCATCTCTTTAAGGATTCACATATGAGGTTATGTGCTAAACAGTGAGTAGTGTAGTAAAGATTAAGACTAAAAGTGGTAAAAGTAGTAGCCTACAATAAGGAAAAATTCCAGGTAAGTTTGTCTAGCCCATGTGTCCAGTCCAGGTGGTGCTTGTACAGACAGACCATCTATGGGAGGAAGGATGTCAGCGTTGCACAGCAGCTGAAACCTGGTCCTGAGTCTTGAGTCCAAACGCTCCTTGGTGACAACAAACCAGGCCCCAGAGCATCAAAGACATAAAACAGGAAATAACTTTTAAAAAATTGAAGACATTACAACCTTGCACAACATCAATTCACCTCCCAAGTTTAGATAAGAAGAATAACCTCATACAATCGTTTGAAGTGCTGGTACTGCTTGATCTGTGGCCACAGCCTGAAGTATGGAGTCTGGTGTTGCCAGCCATAGCTTTCCACCAGCACCGTACCATCTAGTCCACAAAAGTGTTTGTGCCCTGGGCGGTATCCTTGTAATACTATTGCATTATGCTCGCTGCAAGTCCTCATGCTTCAGGTGTAACTTGTGCTTGCTTGGGCCAGCTCTTTTTTTGATGGGAGGCAGTAGACCATTCTCCTTGTATGACTGGTGGAGGAGAGTCAGGCGTGTTCTACTGATGCTGAAAGACAAATTCCAGATACAAATATTTTAGCATTATTATACAATAGATGCGAAATACCATTCTGAGATAACATCACTACACACAGTTCATACACGTAATGTTTACTAGCTAGACAGCCATCTAACTTCAGCTAATGTTAGCTAGCTAACAGCAAGCTTTAACTTGGGGTATTTTGTTTAGACATGTAGCCAGCTAGCTAGCCAGCTAAACAATGAACTATAATTCCAATCCATAGAGTACTAGCAATACAAACTGATTTTCATAGCTGGCTAAAGTTAACCAAATAAGTTCAATGTTAACTAGTTAGCTAGCTAACATTAGGCTTTAACTAGCAATGCAAAATAGCATTTTTTTAAAGAAGTTACCCAGCAACTGGACCTTTTTTGGAACACCATTATTTTTGTCTTGCTGAGATTAACTGTCAGGGCCTAAGTCTGACAGAATCTGTGCAGAATATGTAGGTGCTGCTGTAGGCCTTGCTTGGTTGTGGACAGATCATCTGCAAACAGTAAACATTTGACTTCAGAGTCTAGCAGGGTGAGGTTGGGTGCTGCAGACTGTTCTAGTGCCCATGTCAATTCATTGATATATACGTATATATGTATGTATGTTGAAGAGGGTGGGCCTCAAGCTGCATCCCTGTCTCACCCCTCGTCCCTGACAAATACATCAGTGTGTTTTCTTGCCAATTTTACCCGCACACTTTTTTTGTTTGTATATATTTTATAATGTTATATGTTTCCCCCCAAAAAAAACACTTTCTATCAATTTATATCGCAGACCCTCATGCCAAATTGAGTCAAAAGCTTTTTTGAAACCAACACTTTGCTTTGGTTTTGTTTGTTTTTTAATAAGTATGCAGGGTGAATATATGGTCTGTCATACGGTAATTTGGTAAAAAGCCAATTTGACATTTGCTCGGGACATTGTTTTCACTGAGGAAATGTAGGAATCTGCTGTTAATGATAAGGAAGAAGATGTTCCGCATATTGTTGACGCGTATCCCACAGTAGTTATTGGGGTTGAATTTGTCTCCACTTTTGTGGATTGGGGTGATCAGACCTTGGTTCCAAATATTGGGGAAGATGCCAGAGCTGAGGCTGATGTATAGCCAATTGGAATTTATGGTCTGTATATTTTATAATTTAATTTGGGATGCTTGAACACCACAGGCCTTTTTGGGTTGAAGGGTTTTTATTTTGTTCTATATTTCATTCAATGTAATTCGACATTCCAGTGGGTTCTCGTAGTCTTTAATAGCTGTCTTTAAGATTTGTAATTGATTGTGTCATATATGTTTTGGTGTTGGGACTTTGTTATAGGACCAAAAAGATTGTAGAAGTGGTTTATCCATACATCTCCAATTTGTATCGATAGCTCTTCGTGTTGTTGTTTGTTTAGGGATGTGTTCCAATTTTCCCAGAAGTGGTTACAGTCTATGGATTCTTCAATTACATCAAGCTGATTTCTGACGTGCTGTTCTTTATTTTTTCTTGGTGTATTTCTGTACTGTTTTAGTGTTTCATCAGTACATTATTGCTTTCTCACTCTCTCTTCTTTTCTTGGCTGATCTTTTCTCTACTCCTTCATTACCCTTCTCTCTGCTCCATGCTGGTAAGAAAAAGCACAGCACATTAGCAGCCAGTCATTTGTTCTCAGCGTGTGTACAGTAATAGCGCTATTTTCCAAGGCCAGCTGTAGAGCATAAATAGGCTGCTAGAATCTCTCCCGTGTCGTTTAATGTACAGAGAAAAAAAACTTTTATCTTGGATTTGACCCGAGCGCTCCCTACATCAAATGAATGTGGTGGATGTTGTATAAGCTGAATTCTCAGGAAAGGTAACAGGGTTCTAGATAAAGAAACATAATGTTTTTCCAGGGACCATTCCATGCGTCTTTTTTCTAAAGTGCGGTGGATTGAAATCCTAATCAATAGTAGATACTAGTATGTCTAGTATGTCCACTGCAGCCAAGGCAAGAGAGAGAGAACAGACAGAAGAAGAGTTCTAGTGGCTCATCTCTCTTCCTTCCCGTCTTCTCTCTAAGGTCGTTCTACCTCAAATGCAAAAGGAAAAGGATTTCGACACCCACCATCAGATTTTTCTGAAATCGTTTCTGCAGTTAATAACAGATGTGGTTAGCATCGTATACTCCAGACCCAGGCCAGAGCAGTCGCTAGGCCAGACAGGTCGAGCAGGTTTCTGAGCATGGCTGAAGTCATAGAAAATATGCCAGGGTTTATGCAGCTTTTCAAATTAAGTAGCAGTGCCAATGAGAGAGAGAGAGGGAGAGAGAGGGAGAGAGAGAGAGAGAGAGAGAGAGAGAGAGAGAGAGAGAGAGAGAGAGAGAGAGAGAGAGCGAGGGAGAGAGAGGGAGAGAGAGAGAGGGAGGAGAGAGAGAGAGAGGGAGAGAGAGAGAGAGAGAGAGAGAGAGAGAGAGAGAGAGAGGCGGGGGATTCTAGAGAGCAGGAGTGGGCAGAGAGTCGTTCCCATGTCATTTCACCAATCTGGGAAACCCACCATCTCAGATTGTTTTGGAATTGTTTCTGTAGTTAAAAACAAGTAAGATTGACATTCCTGTAACATAATTTGTTAAATTATAATTTGATCTCTGAGAAATGAAGCTAATTGTTTGCACCCAAATAGGCCATTTTAATTCATAGGATTCAGATCCCATATTCAATAGATCTGATTTTGACCAAACTTCTTGCTAGGACTAACTGAATTGCTTTCATGGAGGACTGGCTTGAATTGTGAGGGTGAACACAAAATGTATTTATACCATGAGCCAAATGTATTGGTTTTCTACACAAAGTTTTAAAGGATATGTTGTGGTCTATTTAATAAACACAAGAGACCAGCAAAATTGATATAATAGTGTGGCGGTGCAGCAGGAACAGCAGTATTTAGTGGTCAAAACATGGTACTTTCACACTACTTTGTGGTAAATAATGCAAGTGACTTCAATTACTGATTTCTCTGAACAGGGGAGGAAAACATCACCAGATTCACATGAATGCATTACATAGTATGGAGAAGCAATACTCCAAGCCACAGCTTCACACTACTTGTCAAACACAGAGAACTGATACTGTATACTGTCCATGGATGGTTTTGACCGCTCCTCATGTCTTACTCATTGGTAAGAAGAAGTTTGGTCTAAATTGGATGTTGGGTACTCTATTTATTGAATGTTTTCTGAATTCAATCAATTAAAGTAGCCAATTTTGGTGCAATCAATTAGATACATTTTTCATAGATCAAATACATTTTTACCAAGTAATGTTTCATGAAGGCCAATCTTACCTGCTTTTTGCTGCAGAAATGATTTCAGAAAAATCTGAGATGGTGGCTGTCATGGCTTGCTGAAATGACACGGAACAACTCTCTTTCCACTCATGCTCTCCCCAATGCCCTCGCTCTCTTTGAAGTAGAAATTATGAAATGAGTTGGGAGCGTGAATATTAAATTCCTCTGGAGTCAGACAGCTGGCTGCTGCTTAATTTCAGAACTTCATTCTCTCTCTCACATACACCCTCTCTCTCTTTCCTCTCTTCCTATTGGCATTGCCTGTTCGACCTGTCTGGCCTAGCGACTGCCCTGGCCCGGGTCTGGAGTAGGGTGGCTGGCCTAGCAACTGCCAATCACCCTACTCTGGAGTAGGAAGGGAGAGGGAGGGAGAGAGGACACAGCGCAGTCCCATAGAGACTGAGCCACGGGAAAATAATAAAACATGGAGGAAGGAAGGAGGGCAGTAAGCAGTGTGTCACCAGGGCCACCCGAGACCAGTCTGAACGTGACATGTTTACATTAGCCAGTCGTCATTGTGGAAGGAGATGTCTAGTATATACAGATGTCAGATCTTAATTTAATCACTATTTTGTCGCAGAACATTTTCCTGCTTCATCAGGAAAAAATTCAAATGAGCCTCGTGAGTCCCTGAAAAAGAGCAGTTCTATTTCTCTCCATGCGGCGGCAGTCGAGACATTGGAATCAGGGCTTCTTATCAAAATAGTCAGTCCAGCGATATTTTACTCCCACTCTTGAGAAGAAATGACCATATCAGACTCTTTTTGCTAGCATAAATAGGAACCAAATAAAATAATAACAATAGGCTGCACCAACATTAGTTTCTATTCATACAAAGTGTCAGGTAAATTGCCACAGTAGATTTGCCATGGTAAACAATTACATATTTAATTTCTGTTATACGGAATGCTTGTCAAATAGATAAATCACCCTTAGTCTGTTCAAAATGGTCTAAGTTGTTCCGATTACAATACTAATCATAAGGTGAACATATCTTGAAAGGCTGGTTGAATGCAGGACTAAGGTCAAACCGACATCTTTTAGTGAGCGGTAATGGGGTGAATTTAAAGCGTATCGATGGTTTAACGAGACATCAGCTGGGGATAATCTTAGTGCCATCGATGGGTGTAAAATACCCATTGTTATTTGATTATATTCCAATAGGCTACATTCTGTAGGCTACCCATTAGCCTATCCATTGTTATTTGATTATATTCCACTAGGCTACATTCTGTAGGCTACCCATTAGCCTATCCATTGTTATTTGATTATATTCCAATAGGCTACATTCTGTAGGCTACCCATTAGCCTATCCATTGTTATTTGATTATATTCCAATAGGCTACATTCTGTAGGCTACCCATTAGCCTATCCATTGATACATCATGAAGGGTATGAAAACCGATAGTAGGCTACTGTTTGTTTCCCTGGCTGAGTTGATGAGCTGATTTGGGCCATCAGTTGATTAACGGATGTAGGCCCACAGAAGAACAATGAACTTTCCTCCAGTGTGGATGCTGGTCCACATTTTATAGTTAGGCTATGTATAATTTGTCAATATATTTCTGGTCTTTGGTGTGGATTGAAAGCCTGTATTGTGTGGCTTTAATATTTCGTTAAGCTGTCAAGAGCCTATCCAAAGAAAATGCTGTTGCGCTGAGACACTTTTTTATATGTAAATGATCAGAATATTGGTTTTTCTTCTTGAAAACATTGAAATAAATGCAATTAACTTGAGGGCCTAATGTAGGCTCAGGCTGGACACTATATCGCCCAGCACTGGGTTTGAGCTCATGTAGTAGTATTAGTAGTTGTAGGTTTTATTGGTTTCTCATCAATCATAACATCAATCATATATCATTATCAAATAGTAAAATCCTAAACTAACCAAATACTTAATATAATACAATGTTAAAATATGCAATATATAAAACATTTCAACAATGACAAGGTTTCGGGTGGCAGGTTTAGAAAATACATCTTTAGAGATTTTAAGAAGGCATTTCTAAGACCCGTGGGCTATATGGTGTGAGCACTGATCAGTTTAGTCAAGTATGGAATGGGAGAGTTCTGATAGTGTTCAGTTTGTGGCTGTTTCCGGGTTGCCCCTCCAGTAATCAGCTGTCTGGTTTGGGGGAGCCTGTCTGCAAACGGGCAGTTCTGCAGGGAACACACAGCTTAGACCACTGCGATACGGCAGCCCACAATGCTCTAGCAAGCACTAAGAATACTATGAATACTCATGACACATACAGTGGCTTGTGAAAGTATTCACCCTCCTTGGCATTTGTCCTATTTTGTTGCCTTACAACCTGGAATTAAAATGGATTTTGGGGTGGTTTGTATCATTTGATTTACACAACATGCCTACCACTTTGAAGATGCAAAATATGTTTATTGTGAAACAAACAAGAAATACGTTTTTTTTTTTTACTTGAGCATCCATAAATATTCACTCCCCCAAAAGTCAATACTTTGTAGAGCCACCTTTTGCAGCAATTACAGCTGCAATTCTCTTGGGGTATGCCTCTATAAGCTTGGCACATCAAGCCACTGGGATTTTTGCCCATTCTTCAAGGCAAAACGGCTCCAGCTCCTTCAAGTTGGATGGGTTCCGCTGGTGTACAGCAAACTTTAAGTAATACCACAGATTCTCAATTGGATTGAGGTCTGTGCTTTGGCCATTCCAAACCATTTAAATGTTTCCCCTTAAAACACTCGAGTATTGCTTTATCAGTATGCTTAGGGTCATTGTCCTGCCGGAAAGTGAACCTCTGTCCCAATCTCAAATCTCTGGAGGACTGAAACAGGTTTCCTCTCAAGAATTTCCCTGTATTTAGCGCCACCAATCATTCCTTCAATTCTGACCAGTTTCCCAGTCCCTGCCGATGAAAAACCTCCCCACATCATGATGCTGCCACCACCATGCTTCACTGTGGGGATGGTGTTCTCGGGGTGATGAGAGGTGTTGGGTTTGAGCTAAACATAGTGTTTTCCTTGATGGCCAAAAAGCAAAATTTTAGTCTCATCTGACCAGAGTACATTCTTCGATATGTTTGGGGAGTCTCCCACATGACCTTTGGTGAACACCAAACATGTTTGCTTATTTTTTTCTTTAATCAATGGCTTTTTTTCTGGCCACTCTTCCATAAAGCCTAGCTTTGTGGAGTGTACAGCTTAAAGTGGTCCTATGGACAGATACTCCAATCTTCGCTGTGGAGCATAGCAGTTCCTTCAGGGTTATCTTTGGTCTCTTTGTTGCCTCTCTGATTAATGCCCTCCTTGCCTGGTCCGTGAGTTTTGCTGGGCAGCCCTCTCTTGGTAGATTTGTTGTGGTGCCATATTCTTTCCATTTTTTAATAATAGATTTAATGGTGTTCCGTGGGATGTTCAATGTTTCAGATATTTTTTTATAATCCAACCCTGATCTGTACATCTCCACAACTTTGTCCCTGACCTGTTTGGAGAGCTCCTTGGTCTTCATGGTGCCACTTGCTTGGTGGTGCCCCTTGCTTAGTGGTGTTGCAGACTTTGGGGCCTTTCAGAACAGGTGTATGTATATATACTGAGATCATGTGAAATGACACTTAGATTACACACAGGTGGACTTTATTTAACTAATTATGTGACTTCTGAAGGTAATTGGTTGCACCAGGTCTTATTTCGGGGCTTCATAGCAAAGGGGGTGAATACATATGCACGCACCACTTTTCCCCCAAAAAATTGGTAGAATTATATAATTTGTTAGATTTAAGTCATTTTTTTCATTTCACTTCACCAATTTTGACTATTTTGTGTATGTCAATTACACGAAATCCAAATAAAATTTTATTTAAATTACAGGTTGTAATGCAACAAAATGGGAAAAACGCCAAGGGGATGAATACATCAAATCAAATCAAATGTATTTATATAGCCCTTCGTACATCAGCTGATATCTCAAAGTGCTGTACAGAAACCCAGCCTAAAACCCCAAACAGCAAGCAATGCAGGTGTAGAAGCACGGTGGCTAGGAAAAACTCCAGAGAAAGGCCAAAACCTAGGAAGAAACCTAGAGAGGAACCAGGCTATGTGGGGTGGCCAGTCCTCTTCTGGCTGTGCCGGGTGGAGATTATAACAAAACACGGCCAAGATGTTCAAATGTTCATAAATGACCAGCATGGTCGAATAATAATAAGGCAGAACAGTTGAAACTGGAGCAGCGGCACAGTCAGGTGGACTGGGGACAGCAAGGAGTCATCATGTCAGGTAGTCCTGGGGCACGGTCCTAGGGCTCAGGTCAGTTGAAACTGGAGCAGCAGCATGGCCAGGTGGACTGGGGACAGCAAGGAGTCATCATGTCAGGTAGTCCTGGGGCATGGTCCTAGGGCTCAGGTCCTCCGAGAGAGAGAAAGAAAGAGAGAAGGAGAGAATTAGAGAATGAACACTTAGAGGACAGGAGAGGTACTCCATATATAGCAAACTGACCCTAGCCCCCCGACACATAAACTACTGCAGCATAAATACTGGAGGCTGAGACAGGAGGGGTCAGGAGACACTGTGGCCCCATCCGAGGACACCCCAGGACAGGGCCAAACAGGAAGGATATAACCCCACCCACTTTGCCAAAGCACAGCCCCCACACCACTAGAGGGATATCTTCAACCACCAACTTACCATCCTGAGACAAGGCTGAGTATAGCCCACAAAGATCTCCGCCACGGCACAACCCAAGGGGGGCGCCAACCCAGACAGGATGACCACAACAGTGAATCAACCCACTCAGGTGACGCAGCCCCTCCAGGGACGGCATGAGAGAGCCCCAGTAAGCCTGTGACTCAGCTCCCGTAATAGGGTTAGAGGCAGAGAATCCCAGTGGAAAGAGGGGAAGCGGCCAGGCAGAGACAGCAAGGGCGGTTCGTTGCTCCAGAGACTTTCCGTTCACCTTCCCACTCCTGGGCCAGACTACACTCAATCATATGACCCACTGAAGAGATGAGTCTTCAGTAAAGATTTAAAGGTTGAGACCGAGTTTGCGTCTCTGACATGGGTAGGCAGACCGTTCCATAAAAATGGAGCTCTATAGGAGAAGGCCCTGCCTCCAGCTGTTTGCTTAGAAATTCTAGGGACAATTAGGAGGCCTGCGTCTTGTGACCGTAGAGTACGTGTAGGTATGTACGGCAGGACCAAATCAGAGAGATAGGTAGGAGCAAGCCCATGTAATGCTTTGTAGGTTAGCAGTAAAACCTTGAAATCAGCCCTTGCTTTGACAGGAAGCCAGTGTAGAGAGGCTAGCACTGGAGTAATATGATCAAATTTTTTGGTTCTAGTCAGGATTCTAGCAACCGTATTTAGCACTAACTGAAGTTTATTTAGTGCTTTATCCGGGTAGCCGGAAAGTAGAGCATTGCAGTAGTCTAACCTAGAAGTGACAAAAGCATGGATTAATTTTTCTGCATCATTTTTGGACAGAAAGTTTCTGATTTTTGCAATGTTACGTAGATGGAAAAAAACAGTGAGTGGGTCCAGAGACATGTTTGTTTGTAGAAACACCACTTCCAGCTGCACCAGGCGGTGATTCTAAATTGAAAAAATGTATATACAAATCCTCCTGTGATGAAAGGGGTCAAATTAAGATCTGACATCTGTACAGCCTGGAGGACTGGAGGGACGGGGCTACAGTAGTGTAACATAAACACCTGCTCACTGACAGCAGCATACCTATATATTTCACTGAGCTAAATAGTACAGGAACAGGCAGTGGGGATACTTATGAACAGTATCCCTCTAAAATAAGACATGGGGTATGCAGTGCTTGTATACAGTAACAACATGTTTGCCCTCTGATTTGATTCAATGCTTGACTGTTTTAAGTCTTACATGATGTATATTCATAGCTATTGATTCACAGTTTGTATGTTGATTTGTGTGTTGGAGTCCAGACAGAGCTTCCCTATGGAGCTGAAGTCGCATCCAGTACTGTATCTATTTATCCAGCTTTTAGCCCCAGCAGGGCACCAAACATTCAGCCCCCCACCCACTCACCCTCCTCTCCCCCGACAGTCTCAGCATTGGAGCTAATAGACTTGGGATTTAGTGGCGTGGTTAAGGGATTTGTTTCTAGACATATTTCCACTCTGTTCATCTTTGATGTGAAAATTATGAAATGAGTTGGAAACGTGAATATTAAATTCCTCTGGAGTCAGACAGCTGGCTGCTGCTTAATTTCAGCACTTCATTCTCTCTTTCACATACACCCTCTCTCTCTCTCTCTCTCTCTCTCTCTCTCTCTCTCTCTCTCTCTCTCTCTCTCTCTCTCTCTCTCTCTCTCTTTCACATACACCCTCTCGCTCTCTCTTTCACATACACCCTCTCGCTCTCTCTTTCACATACCCCTCTCTCTCTCTCTTTCACATACACCCTCTCTCTCTCTCTTTCACATACACCCTCTCTCTCGCTCTCTCTTTCACATACACCCTCTCTCTCTCTCTCTATCTCTCTCTCTTTCACATACACCCTCTCTCACTCTTTCACATACACCCCCTCTCTCGTTCTCCCCTCTCTCGTGACATGGGATGTTCTCTTAATAAGAGTGTGAATTAGGCCATTTTCCTGGCCTGCTAAGAATTGAAAATGTAATGAGTACTTTTAAGTGTCAGGAAAAATGTATGGAGTAAAAAGTACTTACTTTTCTTTCGGAATGTAGTGAAGTAAAAGTAAAAGTTGTCAAAAAGATCAATAGTAAAGTAAAGTACAGATAGCCAAAAAACGACTTCAGTAGTACTTTCAAGTATTTTTACTTGAGTACTTTACACCACTGTATGTTATGTATGGTACAAGGTGCTGTACGTCGTACTATAGGTTGTTATGGTTTACGACAGTGTGTTTCTTTACTTATGAATGGGTTGTCGGAATGGCATATGTCATTCAATGTCAGAGTGACGAACAATTTGAAACCGTGCAGATGTGCGACCTTCTACAGCTAAGCTAGATATAACACTGTACTTATCTATAACTGGGATAATAAGTCGCAAACTAAAAAAGAATATCAACAAATGTGCACACTAGCGGCTCTGCTCTCTGGACTGATCTGAAAAGCCCATTCACTCAATGATGAATGAAAGAACGATCGTGGGCTACTCCAGAAATATAATTCTACTCCGTTGTGCTCTAGCTTTGCCTAGAGCAATCTTGCAAAGTTAGATTTGTTTTGGTTTGTTGTATTGAAAAGGGGCTGAAATAATGATGCATAAATAACGGAAATAACGTTAATCTATATAGGGCAAACTAATGGGGCGAACTCATGTCTTCTGCGCGGCAGTCCTGGAGGAGGCGCGGCCGCGTAGCCGACCACCACGATCACTGATTCTGTAGAACACTTTCAGGTTTTTGCTTGCCATATGAGTTCTGTTATACTCAGAGACATCATTCAAGCAGTGTTTTCTATCCAATATTATTAATAATATGCATATATTAGCATTTGGGACAGAGTAGGAGGCAGTTCACTCTGGGCACGCTATTCATCCAAAAGTGAAAATGCTGCCCCCTTGCCCAAAAAGGTTTACAGGTGTGCCTTATTTAAGTTCATCTGTGGAATTTCTTTCATTAATGTGTTTAAGCCAATCAGTTGTGTTGTGACAAGGTACAGTTGGTGAATAGAGGATAGCCCTATTTGGTAAAAGACAATGTCCATATTATGGCAAGAACAGCTCAAATAAGCAAAGAGAAACGACAGTCCATCATTACTAATACATGAAGGTCAGTCAATACAGAACATTTCAAGAACTTTTAAAGTTTCTTAAAGTGCAGTTGCAAAAACCATCAAAAGCTATGATGAAACTGGCTCTCATGAGGACCATCACATGAATAGAAGACCCAGAGTTACCTCTGCTGCACCTCAGATTGCAGCCCAAATAAATGCTTCACAGAGTTCAAGTAACAGACACATCTCAATTGTTCAGAGGAGAATCAGGCCTTCATGGTCCAATTGCTGCAAAGAAACCACTACTAAAGGACACCAATAAGAAGAAGAGACTTGATTGGTCCAAGAAATACAAACAATAGACTTTAGACAGGTGTAAATCTGTCCTTTGGTTCCAGCTACTGTGTCTTTGTGAGACGCAGAGAAGGTGAACGGATGTGTGGTTCCCACCGTGAAGCATAGAGGAGGAGATGTGATGGTGTGGCGGTGCTTTGCTGGGACACTGTCAATTATTTATTTAGAATTCAAGACACAGTTAACCAGCATGGCGACAACAGCATTCTGCAGTGATACACCATCCCATCTGGTTTGCGCTTAGTGGGACTATCATTTGTTTTTCAACAGGGCAATGACCCAGCACACCTCCAGGCTGTGTAAGGGCTATTTGACCAAGAAAGAGAGTGATGGAGTGCGACATCAAATGACCTGGCCTTCACAATCACCCGACCTCAACCCAATTGAGATGGTTTGGGATGAGTTGAACTGCATAGTGAAGGAAAAGCAGTCAACAAGTGCTCAGCATATGTGGGAACTCCTTCAAGACTGTTGGAAAATAATTCCAGGTGAAGCTGTCATCAAGGCAAAGGGTGGCTACTTTGAAGAATCTAAAATCTAAAATATATTTTGATTTGTTTAACACTTTTTTGGTTAATACATGATTCCATATGTGTGTATTTCATAGTTTTAATGTCTTAACTATTATTTTACAATGTAGAAAATAGTAAAAATAAAGAAAACCCTTGAATGAGTAGGTGTGTCCAAACTTTTGACTAGCACTGTATATGATACAACTATTTGCCTTTGTATAGAGTGTATTTCTCAGTGTGTGAGAGTGGACCCACTGGACACCCACTGGTTGAATCAGCGTTGTTTCCACATCATTTCAATTAAATTGCATTCAACCAACGTGGCATATACTTTGGTTTGACGTCTGTGCCCAGTGGGTACAGTATGTATGAGGTGAAACTTAGTGTGTACAGTGAATGCACAGTGCATGTGTTCTAAGCCCCTTCCTTAAGAAGCATGCAGGAACAGTTGGGTCTCCTCCAATGAGAATTCATTCCTTCTGCATAAGCACACTCATCTCACTGGCTCTGACTGTATTTGCCAGTGATGTTTTGTAGACCTATAGAGAATTCTCATTGCTATACATGTTATAGTCATTCAGCAGAACATTCCAACACACTCTCAGTCTGCGCAAACCACTATTGGTCATGTAGAGGACTCACAGTGGTTTTAGACCTCAACTCCCTCCCCCAGCAGTGTAATAACAGGACAGTATACCCGTCTAAACTAAAGAGAGAAATTAATATCAAATGCTCCCCCCTCTGCCAGCTCGTTTCTCCCCCTCTGAATGAGAGCTATTTTCCCCTGTGCTCCTCAACATGTATACATCCCAAATTAAATCAGTGCTCATTAATAAGAGTGGATGCTGTACAGCACTGGATTGCCAAACTAGATGGCAGCAGGAGTGCTTCAGAGCAGAGTGACTGGCTGAGTAGCAGTGGGTTTGTTTAGGCTCAAAGCATTCAGCTAGGACTGGGCACCCGTATATATGTCCTCTGTCTCTATACGACTATACGGACGCTCCTCACTCAAATACATCCCCCTTCAATCCCAGACCACCTTTGGCTGTGATGTCATGGCTCTCAGCCAGAGCATGAATAATTGAACAAAAAAGTTCAAATTAAAAGGCCTAAAGATCCTGTTGGCAAGGAGAGCGTCACCAGGGGAATATATGGGGATACATAATGGATAGGAGGATGGGAGCCGAACAGTATAATCAAGCAGAGTAGAACTGAGCAGAGTATAACCAAGTCAAATCAAATACAATTTTATTTGTCACATGCTTTGTAAACGACAGGTGTAGACTAACAGTGAAATGCTTACTTACAGCCCTTCCCAACAATGCAGAGAGAAAAACATGATAATACAAGGAATGAATACACAATGAGTAACTATAACCTGGCTATATACACGGGGTACCAGTACCGTGTTGATGTGCAGGGGTACAAGATAATTGAGGTAGATATGTACATATAATGTAGGTAGGGATAAAGTGGCTATGCAACAGGATAGATAATTAACTGTGACAGCAGCGTATCTGATGAGTCAAACGTGTTAGTGCGAAAAGGGTCAATGTAGATAGTCTGGTTAGCTATTGGTTAACTATTTAGCCGTCGCTAAATGGCATTCGCTACCAGACATGGGATGTCTGCCATCTGTCACAGAAGTGAGTGGCGGCTCCAAAGCTGGGGGTCGTCATGGGGTCGTCACGTGAGGAGATGTCAATCAAAGTGGTGGCTGGTTGCACTTTAAATGGGGAGGACGGGTTCATAGTAATGGCTGGAATGGAACAAATGGAATGGTATCAAACACATGGTTTTCCATGTGTTTGAGTCCATTCAATTCACTCCATTCCATCCATTATTCTAAGCCATGGCCCCTCACCATTCTCCTCTGATGTGGAGGGAGGTTCAGCCATATGAGTTCTGTTATACTCACAGACATCATTCAAACAGTTTTAGAAACTTCTGAGTGTTTTCTATCCAATACTATTAATAATATGCATATATTAGCTTCTGAGCCTGAATGCTGCCCCCTATCCCAAACAGGTTTTAAGCAAGGCAGAAATGTAGGCTGCAACCTGAGAGAGCTCACTTTCATTTTTGTAATTCTCCAGATAACTCTCCAGATTTCTGTACATATCTGCACACCAACTCCACTGAGCAGTGCAGAGAGACGCCACTACGACAGCGGCATTGTGTAATTTTCATGCAACTATTATTGAATTTGGTCTTTTTTTTAAAGCTCTGTTAACCCCCTCTTAGCTTCCCACTCTCGGGAGCATGGGAGATTATGCCTGTGCGGTGGTGGAGGCGGGGAAGGGGGGTAGCTGGGGTAAATAGATTTTTGGGTAGGAAGTAATCATCTTTGTGAATTTAGAATAGTTTGTGGAGTGGAGAGACAGAGAGAGACATACAGAGAAGGAAAGCGGCAGAGAGAGGGAGAGGTAGAGAGAGGTAGAGAGACAGAGAGAGACATACAGAGAAGGAAAGCGGCAGAGAGAGGGAGAGGTAGAGAGAGGTAGAGAGACAGAGAGAGACATACAGAGAAGGAAAGCGGCAGAGAGAGGGAGAGGTAGAGAGACAGAGAGAGACATACAGAGAAGGAAAGCGGCAGAGAGTGGGAGAGGTAGAGAGAGGTAGAGAGACAGATAGAGACATACAGAGAAGGAAAGCGGCAGAGAGAGGGAGATGTAGAGAGAGGTAGAGAGAAAGAGAGACGCAACGAGAGAGAAGTAGAGAGAGAGAGAGAGGTGGAGAGACAGAGAGAGACATACAGAGAAGGAAAGCGGCAGAGAGAGGGAGATGTAGAGAGAGGTAGAGAGACAGAGAGACGCAGCGAGAGAGAAGTAGAGAGAGAGAGAGAGAGACATACAGAGAAGGAAAGCGGCAGAGAGAGGGAGATGTAGAGAGAGGTAGAGAGACAGAGAGACGCAGCGAGAGAGAAGTAGAGAGAGAGAGAGAGACATACAGAGAAGGAAAGCGGCAGAGAGAGGGAGAGGTAGAGAGAGGTAGAGAGACAGAGAGAGACATACAGAGAAGGAAAGCGGCAGAGAGAGGGAGAGGTAGAGAGAGGTAGAGAGACAGAGAGAGACATACAGAGAAGGAAAGCGGCAGAGAGAGGGAGATGTAGAGAGAGGTAGAGAGACAGAGAGAGACATACAGAGAAGGAAAGCGGCAGAGAGAGGGAGAGGTAGAGAGAGGTAGAGAGACAGAGAGAGACATACAGAGAAGGAAAGCGGCAGAGAGAGGGAGAGGTAGAGAGAGGTAGAGAGACAGAGAGAGACATACAGAGAAGGAAAGCGGCAGAGAGAGGGAGATGTAGAGAGAGGTAGAGAGACAGAGAGAGACATACAGAGAACGAAAGCGGCAGAGAGAGGGAGATGTAGAGAGAGGTAGAGAGACAGAGAGACGCAGCGAGAGAGAAGTAGAGAGAGAGAGAGAGACATACAGAGAAGGAAAGCGGCAGAGAGAGGGAGAGGTAGAGAGACAGAGAGACGCAGCGAGGGAGAAGTAGAGAGAGGTAGAGAGACAGAGAGAGACATACAGAGAAGGAAAGCGGCAGAGAGAGGGAGAGGTAGAGAGAGGTAGAGAGACAGAGAGAGACATACAGAGAAGGAAAGCGGCAGAGAGAGGGAGAGGTAGAGAGAGGTAGAGAGACAGAGAGAGACATACAGAGAAGGAAAGCGGCAGAGAGAGGGAGAGGTAGAGAGAGGTAGAGAGACAGAGAGAGACATACAGAGAAGGAAAGCGGCAGAGAGTGGGAGAAGTAGAGAGAGGTAGAGAGACAGAGAGAGACATACAGAGAAGGAAAGCGGCAGAGAGAGGGAGAGGTAGAGAGACAGAGAGAGACATACAGAGAAGGAAAGCGGCAGAGAGAGGGAGAGGTAGAGAGAGGTAGAGAGACAGAGAGAGACATACAGAGAAGGAAAGCGGCAGAGAGAGGGAGATGTAGAGAGAGGTAGAGAGACAGAGAGAGACATACAGAGAAGGAAAGCGGCAGAGAGAGGGAGAGGTAGAGAGAGGTAGAGAGACAGAGAGAGACATACAGAGAAGGAAAGCGGCAGAGAGAGGGAGAGGTAGAGAGAGGTAGAGAGACAGAGAGAGACATACAGAGAAGGAAAGCGGCAGAGAGAGGGAGAGGTAGAGAGACAGAGAGAGACATACAGAGAAGGAAAGCGGCAGAGAGAGGGAGATGTAGAGAGAGGTAGAGAGACAGAGAGAGACATACAGAGAAGGAAAGCGGCAGAGAGAGGGAGATGTAGAGAGAGGTAGAGAGAGAGAGAGAGACATACAGAGAAGGAAAGCGGCAGAGAGAGGGAGAGGTAGAGAGAGGTAGAGAGACAGAGAGAGACATACAGAGAAGGAAAGCGGCAGAGAGAGGGAGAGGTAGAGAGAGGTAGAGAGACAGAGAGAGACATACAGAGAAGGAAAGCGGCAGAGAGAGGGAGATGTAGAGAGAGGTAGAGAGACAGAGAGACGCAGCGAGAGAGAAGAAGAGAGACAGAGAGAGGGAGATGTAGAGAGAGAGAGAGAGAGTATGAGAAAGGCAGAGAGAGAGAGGTAGAGAGAAGGAGAGTCAGGAAGTGGTTGAGGAGAACAGCCCTGATGAGACATTAAGGGGGGGTTCATCAGTGTGAGTGATGGCTCTGTCTGTTGCTGGGCCTGTTCTCCAACTGAGACAATTAAATATGAAGAGGAAAAGAGGGGAGGGAGGGGCGGCATTACAGGGGAAAGCCCGGATTGGTTGCCTGTCACAATGGAGACGGGCATTCTTAAATGTTTTGCTCTTTGTATTTGGTAGTTTTGAACAAGATGACAGCTTCCAAATGTGCACCATTTCTATCTGTCTTTCTCTCCTCTCTCTCTCTCTCTCTCTCTCTCTCTCTCTCTCTCTCTCTCTCTCTCCTCCCTCCTCTCTACCTACCTATCTCATGTCTTGTAATCCTAGTTATGATCAATACAACAAAATCAACAGATAACTGAATCCAGGATTAAATATTGTGGCTATATGTTAGTAATATAGATGATTATAATTATAATGCGCTAACTGCTAGCTGCAGCAGGGCCAAGGAGCCAGACAGTGATTAGTGATTGGGATTCTCCTTATGTAAATCACATCTACACTAATGAGCGCTGTGTTTTTAAAATCTTGATTAATAATTAATTTCTGCTGATAATGAGCCTGTGTGCACAGCAGAAATGTCTGTGTAGATAACTACAGAATAGTGAAGGGTTGAGATTTTTTCATGTCTTGAGAGGACCAATCGTTTCACCAAAGGTCTCAGACTAGGTTCCTGATTGGGCTGGGATGGGATTGGGGCCATGTAAAAAAAAGATAGGGGGCATGACAGGTCAACTCAGTAAGTGATTCCTGCAGCACTAGTAAATGGACCCTCGGGAGTGTTTGAGTTGGAAACAAGTCAGAAGTCAATGCAACACAAGCACACTCTCATTATGTGTGGCGCAGTCCAGTTTATTACTTGGTTTTGACTAAATGCCTGCTTGTAAAGAAACCCCTGTATGAAAACTCCTCAGAAATTGTCTTCCAAAATATTTCACCATACATTACATCCATGTGTGATCCTAGTGAGACGACACCTCAGTAGCTAGCTGCTGTCTCTGCCTCTCCATCTGTGCAGTATGTCTGTCTCGAGGCTCAGCTGTACAGCCTCATGGTAAATCTGATCTCATAACCAGAATGAACCACACCTCAGATACATACTCTGTGTCAGTTCAGGCGGCTTGAGCTTTCTACACAGCTCATTCCTTGTCGTTCCTGAAAACAACACACACAGTGAGATTAGAAAGTAAGCTGTTTTTTTCTCAACCATCTGTCCTTCTCTTTGTCCACCGACTCCAGGCTAATGCTACTGATCTGTTCTTGGTCCAGTGTGTGTAGACCCACTGCAGATCTATACCATGTACATGTGAACTCAGAACAGTTTATGTCATTACATTTTTTATTGATTGGTTAACCTTATACATCATTACATATTGCTGTACAAAGATTATTCTCAGTAAGTGGACACTTTGGTTCCTGGAAAGAGCTGTGACATAACCAACAGCCAACAGCTGTGACACATTCATTGTCTCTGTATGTGTGGTTGCTGTGGTGGCTAGCTGGTAGTGAATGACAGGCCAGTATTAGACATCAGGGACCCAGAGAAGATGAAGTCTCAGTAGTAGTCACTTCCTTCCCTCAAACCTTGGAGCAGCAGGTAGAGCTGTGCTTATTGCAGCACACAATACAAACTACAACACAGCAGGCATTGAAAGTGACTGCTGCTATTGTTCTTGCTGCTCAGTAGGAAAGTACCATGGTCTTGCAGCGGATGTGAGCTTCAACTGAAAGCCACTTTCAAAGAGCGAGACTCTAACCCAGACGCTTATAAGAAAACCCGCCCCGCCGTCAGATGACCCATCAAACAGGCAAACCGTAAGTACAGGACTAAGATTGAATCCTACTTCACCGGCTCCAACGCCTTTGAGATGTGGCAGGGCTTGCAAACTGTTACAGACTACAAAGGGAAGCCCAGCCGCGAGCTGCCCAGTGACACAAGCCTACCAGATGAGCTAAACTACTTCTATGTGCACTTCAAGACAAGCAACACTGAAGAATGCATGAGAGTACCAGCTGTTCCGGCTGACTGTGTGATAACGCTCGCCGTAGCCAATGTGAGTAAGACCTTTAAACAGATCAGCATTCACAAGGCTGCAGGGCCAGATTAATTACCAGGAAGTGTACTCTGAGCATGTCCTGACCAACTGGCTAGTGTCTTCACTGACATTTTCAACCTGTCCCTGAACGAGTCTGTAATACCTACATGTTTCAAGCAGACCACCATAGTCCCTGTGCCCAAGAACACCAAGGTAACCTGCCTAAATGACTACTGACCCATAGCACTCATGTCTGTAGCCATGAAGTGGTTTGAAAGGTTGGTCATGGCTCAAATAAACACCATTATCCCAAAAACCCTAGATCCACTCTAATTTACAAACCGCCCCAACAGATCCACAGATGATGCAATCTCTATTGCACTCCATACTGCCCTTACCCACCTGGACAAAAGGAACACCTATGTGAGAATGCTATTCATTGACTACAGCTCAACATTCAACACCATAGTGCTCACAAAGCTCATCACTAAGCTAAGGACCCTGGGACTAAACACCTCCCTCTGCAACTGGATTCTGGACCTCTTGAGGGCCCGCCCCCAGGTGGTAAGGGTAGGAAACAACACATCTGCCACACTGATCCTCAACAAGGGGGCCCCTCAGGAGTGCGTGCTTAGTCCCTTCCTGTGCTCCCTGTTCACCCATGACTGTGTGGCCAAGCACGACTCCAACGCCATCATTAAGTTTTCTGACGACACAACGGTGGTAGGCCTGATCGCCGACAACGATGAGACAGCCTAAAGGGAGGAGGTCAGAGACCTGGCAGTATGGTGCCAGGACAACAACCTCTCCCTCAACGTGATCAAGACAAAGGAGATTATCGTGGGCTTCAGGAAAAGGAGGGCTGAGCACGCCCCCATTCTCATCAATGGAGGTGTAGTGGAGCAAGTTGAGAGCTTCAAGTCCCTTCGTATCAACACCACCAACAACCCCTCAGGAGACTGAAAAGATTTGGCATGGGTCGTCAGATCCGCAAAAAGTTCTACAGCTGCACCATCGAGAGCATCCTGATTGGTTGCATCACCACCTGGTGTGCTAACTACTCGGCCTCCGACTGCAAGGACCTACAGAGGGTAGTGCGTACAGCCCAGTACATCACTGGGGCCAAGCTTCCTGCCATCCAAGACCTCTATACCAGGTGGTGTCAGATGAAGGCCATAAAAATTGCCAAAGACTCCAGCTACACTAGTCATAGACTGTTCTCTCTGCTACCGCACAGCACATGGTACCGGAGCACCAAGTCTAGGTCCAAAAGTTTTCTTAACTGCTTCTACCCCCAAGCCATAAGACTGCTTTACAGCTAATCAAATGGCTACCTGGACTATTTGCATTGACCCACCCCCTTTTACAAGCATTTCACTACACCCGTAATAACATCTGCTAACCATGTGTATGTGACCAATAAAATGTGATTAGATTTTTTTTTACGCTGCTGCTACTCACTGTTTATTATCTATTCATATTCAGTTTACCCCTACCTATATGTACATATTACCTCAATTACCTTGACTAACCTTGACGGTACCCCCTGTATCTAGCCTCATTATTGTTATTTTATTATTGCTCTTTTATTTTTTACTTTAGTTTATTCAATAAATACTTTTCTTAAACTCTTATTTTTCTTAGAAACTGCATTGTTGGTAAAGAGCTTGTAAGTAAGCATTTCACGGTAAGGTCCTCACCTGTTGAATTCGTCGCATGTGACAAATACAATTTGATTAGGATTGTACTGCGGAGCGGGGTGACATGGGACAGTTCATCACCAGGTGGGCTGCAGTGTTCTGAAAAGGTTGCAGGGGTTTGATGGCACAACCAACAGCAAGTTGCAGTAGTCCAGACGGGAGATGACAAGTGCCTGGATTAGGACCTGCGCAACTTCCTGTGTGAGGTAGGGTCATACTCTACTGATGCTGTAGAGCATGAACCTGCAGGTGCGAGTCACTGCTTTGATGTTTGTAGACAGGGTGTAGCGCAACTGAATGCATTCAACTGAAATATGTCTTCCACATTCAACCCAACCCAACCCATCTGAATCAGAGAGGTGCATAAGGCTGCCTTAATTGACATCCACATCATCAGCGAATGGTTGTTGTTGCTCAGAGGCAGATTTTTCCACTTTACAAGCTCGGGGATTCAAACCAGCCCAACGCTCTTAATGACTAGGCTACCTAGGGTTACACCAAGGTTCTTAGCATTCTGGAAGGGGAACATCGTGGAGTTTGCAACTGTAATGTAGAGGATTTGGAGCAGGCAGGCCTTCCCCCGAGAGGAAGAGAAGCTCTGTCTTGTCGAGGTTGAATTTGAGGTGGTAAGACGATATCCAAGCTGAGATATCTTCCAGGCATGCAGAGATTTGTGTCGCCACCTTAATGTCAGAAGGGGAAGAGAAAAGTAGTTGAGTGTCATCCACATAGCAATGATAGGAGAGACCATGTAAGGATATGTTGGAGCCGAGTGACTTGGTGTATAGAGAGAAGAGGAGAGGGCCTAGAACCGAGCCCTGGGGGACACAAGTAGTGAGAGTACGTGGTGCAGATATAGATCCTCTCCACGTCACCTGGTAGGAGTGATCTGCCAGGTAGGATGCAATCCAAGAGTGTGCAGAGCCTGAGACACCCATCCCTGAGAGGGTGGAGAGGAGGATCTGATGGTTAATGGTGTTTAAGACAGCGGATAGATCTAGGAGGATGAGAACAGAGAAGAGAGTCAGCTTTGATAGTGCAGAGAGCCTGACACAAAGGAGAGCAGTCTCGGTTGAGTGGCTTGTCTTGAAGCCTGGCTGGTTAGGATCGAGAAGATCGTTCTGAGAGAGATAGCGAGAGAGTTGGTCAGAGACGGCACACCCAAGTGTTTTGGAAATAAAAGAAAGAAGGGTTACCGGTCTGTAGTTTTTGGCGAGTGTTGTTTTTTTTACAAGGATATTGACTCTTGATATTTTGAAGTCAGCGGGGATGAGTTGATGAGAGAAGTGAGGAATGGGAGAAGGTCTCCAGAGATGGTCTGGAGAAGGGAGGAGGGGACGGGATCGAGCCGGCAGGCAGACAGGTTGTCGGGCGGTGGCGTAGGGTAATCTGTGTGTGTGGGACCAGTGGACTCAATAGGCTGAGTGAATAAGGAGCGGATGTAAACTGTGTTCATGCGATGACAGTGAGGGGTTTACCTGTATCAGGTATATCAATGGAATGTCACTCTGCGGCAGTAGCGACATACACTTCTATTCCACTTTCTCCTTGTGCTGTAAAGAAATTCATTTGTTACTGTGAGGTGAGACCAACAGCTTCTCTCTGTCACATCTGCCAATTCAATTACACTGTCATTGTCTCAGGTCACAGCGTTTAGCAGTGTCCCTCTCAAAGTAACAGTAGATAAGGCTGGGCTCTCACATTTCTGTTTGAGTTTAATGTTTTGTTACGTGACAGGAGTAGGAGGAGGTGTGTCTGTTTACTGTGTAGTAGCAGTAGACATAGAAACTAAACTACTCTGTGTGGTGTACACAAATAGCTGGTGTGTAGGCCTATGTTAGCTAGGTGTTGTATTACATACAGGACAAGAGAAGTAATGTCTGTTCAACGGTGTGATGGACAAGAGAAGGACAAAGTACCAATGGAGTGTATATTTCATTAGGTTTGTTGGAGTGACTCCACCAATAGAGGTTTGATCCTGTCGTCAGGGAACTGAGAATGTATCCCAGCAGTTTTGGGTTGGTAAGTCTTCTATTGAGTTAGACCTGGATCAAATACATCGAGAGTGACAAATATTTGAGTGAGTTTGATGTGCTAAATCAAGTGCTAAATCAAGTGCTAAATCAATCGCACCTGAAATACTTGACATACGGTATGTTAGGGTGTCCACACACTCTGCCCATTGTGAGTGAAAACTTGTTCTGGTGATGAAATTTTGCCTCCTTATGTTATAAAATAGATTTTACCAAGACAAATATGATTATTTATGTTCTGAATCGTTCAGTGGGGCCTTTCGCTAACATATCATTAGCATTATATTTTAAAAAGTCAGATTTCGTAACCTAATGCATCTGGGTAATAAGCATCGAGCTCTGTTGACAGAGTGGTGCCGGTTCCTCGCAGCGACTTGAGGATTTTGCATGTTGTGGTTGCGGTCTGCAAAGTTGTTTTGCAGGTTGTGGTTGCGGTCTGCACAGTTGTTTTGCAGGTTGTGGTTGCGGTCTGCAAAGTTGTTTTGCAGGTTGTGGTTGCGGTCTGCAAAGTTGTTTTGCAGGTTGTGGTTGCGGTCTGCAAAGTTGTTTTGCAGGTTGTGGTTGCGGTCTGCACAGTTGTTTTGCAGGTTGTGGTTGCGGTCTGCAAAGTTGTTTTGCAGGTTGTGGTTGCGGTCTGCAAAGTTGTTTTGCAGGTTGTGGTTGCGGTCTGCAAAGTTGTTTTGCAGGTTGTGGTTGCGGTCTGCAAAGTTGTTTTGCAGGTTGCAAAAAGCCAAATGAACATGACATGAACTGGATTAAATGTAAAAAGCTTTGAAAATAAAAACCTTCTGTACGCTCAGTGCTCTGTTGACATTTCAGAGATACGCTTGTGTTTGTGAGAAATGTTTGAAAAATAACAATAACTATTCATTAATATGAATAGCGTATACTCACATGAAAAGAATACATGTCATGTCTCAAAATCGATACCTATCTTAACTCTATATTGTTATATGTTCTCCAGATTTGAGAAGAAAGATTACAAGTTGCTTGATGGCCAATTTAATTCCACTAAATAATGCAAATTAACCTATAGACTGAAGCATGATGGTCAAATGTATTTACAGTACCGTTCCAACGTTTAGGGTCAACGGTGAGCCTGTCAATTAGCCTTTATTCTCGCACAACATCCTGCCTAGCTGACACAAAGCTATTTTTCCAGATTTTGTACACATTCTTTTCTCTGGCCTCCATTGATTTAGTCAACCTAATTTTGGCCATCCTACAAGGGTAAAAACGGCAATAACCTTTGAGCAGATGATGTGTTTTTGATTGGACACCCTACACACTGTATGTATTTGGCCCAGGTGTCTTTGGTACTGTCTTGGTCTCTGTTTTATCTGGTCTCTTTTGTCTACAATGGCCTGGTATCACCTTTATCTCTCTCTCTCTCTCCTCTCTCTGTTCCTAAGTGAAGGATGCAGCGTCTTCTCTCCTATCCTGTCCTCCCCGGACTTAGAGGACATACACAACTCCAACAACATCAATCAGACAAATTGTATTTCTCCTTTTATATGCTGCTGTAGGCTAATAGAGAGCCACCTGACTAGCAGATTCATCAACTCTAAAACGACTGCAGAGCTGAATCTGAGCTGAAAACAAAATGTAAGGGAACGTCTCTTTCAGCTCTCTATTGACTTCAACTCATTTGTAACAGGTATAAGCTTAGGGCTCATATAAGCATAGGTAGCAGGTAACACGTTATCAGATGATTTACTGTGTCATAATATAATAGTATATGCCATGTAACAGTCTCTTTTTTTCATAGAGACTTACAGCCATGCATGCATATACATTTTACATATGGGTGGCTCCGGGAAGTGAACACACAATCCTGACATTGCAAGTGTCATGCTCTACCGACTGAGCCATACAGGAAAATATTACAGTATGGGGAAGTTTAACACAGAGACAAAGGTGTAATGTCTGCTTCAGGTTAAATCCTTTTTTTGTGTCTTTTTTGGGGGACTGTATGTCCTGTAATCTTTGGGAAGCCCTTGGACTGGATGTTATCCTTAATCCATGTGTGTGTGTTTGTGTGTGTGTGTGTGACTGTGGACGTGTGGATTAATCAGGGGATTGAGTCTCCTCTTTATCCCTCATAGACAAAAGCCAGCTAGTAGGCTCTCTGACTACACAGGAATCAAGCTGTATAGCGTGTCACCAATAACACGAATACTGATACTATTAGATTATGACCTCTACTACTACTAGTATACTATTACTATTGGTACAACAATGGGTGGCAGTTAGGCTAGCGGTTAAGAGTGTTGGGCCAGTAACCGAAAGGTCACTGGTTTGAATCCCTAAGTTGACTAGGTGAAAAATGTTGATGTGCCCTTGAACAAGGCACTTATAACCATAATTGCTCCTATAAGTAACTATGGATAAGAGCATCTGCTAAATGACAAAAATGTAAAACAACAACTCCAAATCAAAGAAATGTTGATTAAAGATACCAGTTAATATGCTACTAATTATATCAGTATTGTAGGGGCACGTGTGGTCCATCTGTCCTGTTATCTTTACAGCAGTCAGGCAGCTTAACAGCAGCTGGGTCCTAGAGTCGCCGTGGGAACTATTAAAGGGCCTTGGGCCTGAGGGATCTGGAGATACATAAGCTGAAACAAGAAGAATCTATGGTCCCCCACATGTTGACCAAGTGACCAGCATCCCCTATATGGCATCACAGAATGATGTTGAGGGAGCCAAGCAGGGGGAACGATGCGTCCAGATGGAAACATGCTGAGGTGAGGAGAGCTGAGCTGGTCTGTGACAGCGCAATACGAGACCCAGAATGTGCATACTAGGCCACATTATAAGAGGACTGAAATGAAAGCCTGGGCTGATTTAGACCCCTGGCGCTGTACAGTCCACTTACAGATATATGGAACTGACACACACACACACACACACACACACACACACACACACACACACACACACACACACACACACACACACACACACACACACACACACACACACACACACACACACACACACACACACACACACACACACACACACACACACACACACACACACACACACACACACAGAGCGGGAATTCCGAGAGAAATCGAAGGGAAAGAAGAGAGGATGATGTGAAAGTAGGACTAGATGGAGGAGAGGATGGGGGTTGGGGTATTTTTAAGCAAACTCAATGTACCTCCTCTTTCGTATAGTCATGACACATGTAAGTGGACAGTGTAGAGGTCTGATCATAGAATTACATATTAGGATGTCTGTGGATCCACTTTCCGCGGAGTCGGCGAAAAGCAGATGTTTCTGGTTTTCAGGGAAACAGAAAAAGGAAAGAGGGGCCTCCGCTCAGACGTCTTTCTAAGTGACTCTGGGTCCATACAGGACGGGTCCATACAGGACGGGTCCATACAGGACGGGTCCATGGTCCATACAGGACGGGTCCATACAGGACGGGCTACACACAGTTACCAGTGTTCAGAAACACATACTGTATGTCTTAACTGCTGTCCAGCAACAGTATGCGAGAGAGGGAATGAAATGGTGAAACAAGAGATGATTAACGGTTCTCACTGCTTTCTTTTCCTCTATTACCCCTTTAGCTCTCTACTTTCAGTGGCTCTTGATAACAGAGAGAAATTGAAGGAGAAACTGACACAAAATACTTGGTTTATCAGTTTTTTTTTTTGATTCTCTGACACAGTTTGAGTCCAAGCAGGGGATAAGACATAATGACTGTTTCTCCAGGGCACAGTGACAGTGGTACTATAAGTAGTCAGTGATCCTGAACCACTCTATGAACACACTGAGCCTGGCCACGGACTATAATCCCACTCTGTGGTGTGACAATCCCAATTACCACTGACCTAAGCCTACAGTCTGTTATCATAATCTCCTGCCCAGTCAATGAACTGGGTGACATTGTGTAGGGTGGTACATTACATAAGAGTACAACAGTCCTGGCATCTGTTTAGACCCTCCAAAGCCCCTCCACTTTGGTTGTTGGAGTTCTTAGTGCAGCCTTTCTTTGAATTGCAGTGGCAACATTTCTCTCTCTCTTTCTCTCTCTCTTTCTCTCTCTCTTTCTCTCTCTCTCAATTCAATTCAAGGGGCTTTATTGGCATGGGAAACATGTTTACATTGCCAAACAAAAGTGAAAAAAATAAAAAGTGAACAATAAATATTACGCTCACATAAATTTCAAATGAATAAAGACATTTCAAATGTCATATTATATCTATATACAGTGTTGTATCGATGTGCAAATTGTTGAAGTAATAAAAGGGGAAATAAAAGCTGGTACGTTGTACACAGAGGATATTTTTTCAGAATTCTGCATGCAGAGTTTCAATTTGGTGTTTGTTTCATTTTGTGAATTCTTGGTTGGTGAGAGGGCAATGGGTTCTATAACTGATTCAAGTTTTTTTAACCAGATCCTAATTGGTCTGTCAAATGTTATATTCCTTTTGTTGGCATAGAAGGCCCTTCTTGTCTTGTCTCTCAGATCGTTCACAGCTTTGTGGAAGTTACCTGTGGTGCTGATGTTTAGGCCGAGGTATGTATCGTTCTTTTTGTGTGCTCTAGGGAAACGGTGTCTAGATGGAATTTGTATTTGTGGTCCTGGCAACTGGACCTTTTATGGAACAACAATTATTTTTTTGTCTCTCACTACCCCTCTCTCTCTCACTGGAAGTGGTGATCAATGAGAGCAACACTTTCCCCATTCTAATTATCTTAATGGAGAGTTCCCGGTGGAGCCCTGGCTTTAATAGGGCTGGTCAGGGCTAAAGTGTTGGGGATTATTTTAAGATGTACCATATACCACAGTGGTGGGAAAGGCCAGCTATTTACCATCTTTGCATCAGCACTGTAATTAATTGGTGTGTGTTGGGAATGTATGCATTTGTCGGTGTTTCATTTCAGTGTTCAATGTCAGTTTTTAGTGTGTTTCTGTGTGTGGCAAGGAACACTGAATAGACAAAAGAGACCGATGTCAGCAGGCCAACTATCCACTCTTAATAGCATTCCTGTCTGTTTGTCCCATCCGTCTGTCCGTCTGATTAACACAGTTGGGCAGGCCTGTATGAACTTAAAAGTGGGCCACTAATCTTCTAACAGAGCTCTCTCTCTCTCTCTCTCTCTCTCTCTCTCTCTCTCTCTCTCTCTCTCTCTCTCTCTCTCTCTCTCTCTCTCTCTCTCTCCATCTCTCTTTCTCTCTCCCTCTCTCTCCCAGATTGTTTGTATCAGTTTAATTTAATTAAAGCCGTGGCAGCACTCACAAAGGACCATATTGAAATGCTACAAAAGGTCAGCGGAGCTGCAAAGAGAGGCAGACATCAGTCAGAGAGAGTGAGGGGAAAAACACAGCACCACAAAACTGTTATTTAAGCGCTCCAAAATCAGTTTAATCAACACTAGGGACATCAAAGGCTTATCTGGCGATCCATGCAGCTCTGCTGATATCATTGTTGAGAAATCCTCCAGTATGGAAGGGGTTTAGTAGGTTAACACCTCAGATGCATGGCTAGCATTGGGCTTGCACTGTCAATAACACCACCAGGATTAGGGGGATGAAAAACGGAGGCACAGAAGGCACAGGTCCCAGAGATAGGAGCTTAGAGCAGGTCACACCCTGGAGTCAGGTTTCTCTCCAGTTTTCCTCCTTTCAGGGGGTTTCAAATTGCTCAGTGATTTTGATCCCACAATAGACTTTGTTCCTACACTTAAACGTGTGCTTTGAAGTGGGATCTGATGTCAAATGAAATAGCCAGTACATAGTGATTTGTGTTGATGACAGCCAGTAGTGATGTGTATTGAATACAAGGCTGCTGTTCCTCCGATCATTCCCTACTGAGCTGAACCCTGATCAACCCTGTACTCTGACCCCTGACTTCATTCTCCTGGGCTGCAGGACTGCCACCTGGTGTGCGGGTGCCTGTGTGGATAGGTGTGTTGAATCCACAGTCCTATGTCTGTGCTGCCAAGTGCCCACAGCTGGCCACATTATTCACACTTGTATTCTATTTTGATCTGTTTTCCATAAACATCATCTAGTTTTCCCCAGAGATACTATGAAGTGCTACTTCGTGTGTGCGTGCGTGTGCGTATGTGTGCTGGTGGAGTCAGCCTCGTAAACACAACATGTAATTAAAGTAACTGGATTTGTCACAGCCACTGACCCATGACCCCCGATTGGTTCCGCTCTTCCATTAGAAACCTTTGTGTGCTGAAATGAACTTACGTTACCACATGATAAACACATCTACAAAACAATACACACACGTGTACACATGTGCGGCCACACACCGACAAGGGGATAGGAGGCCGAGGTGTGTTTGTGTCTGGATTGCATTGTTAACCCTTTACACTCGTAGTATGATAACATTGTTCCTGGAAAAGGAAGGGTATGACGTCATGCCATAGACAAACATAGGCTCATTCTATTCAGAACAACCCAGTGTATGACGTCATGCCATAGACAAACATAGGCTCATTCTATTCAGAACAACCCAGTGTATGACGTCATGCCATAGACAAACATAGGCTCATTCTATTCAGAACAACCCAGGGTATGACATCATGTCATCCTTAAAAACAAAAAGTACCCCCTTTTTCTCCCCAATTTCATGATATCCAATTGCGATCCAATTCCGATCTTGTCTCATCGCTGCAACTCTCCAACACGCTCGGGAGAGGCGAAAGTCGAGTCATGCGTCCCCCGAAACCCTCCCCTAACCCAGAAGATGCTGGGCCAATTGTTTGCCGCCCTATGGGACTCTCAGTCACGGCCGGTTGTGACACAGTACAGATGCAGTGACTTAGACTGCTGCGCCACTCGGGAGGCCGACACCATGTCATCTTTTAACTGTACGACTGTAAAGGACTACGACACACATACCATATCCACACTGGGAGGCATAGCCAGCCCATCTGCTCTACCTGCACGCCACTGTTCAGTTAGCAGCACGCGTGTGTGTGTGTGTGTGTGTGTGTGTGTGTGTGTGTGTGTGTGTGTGTGTGTGTGTGTGTGTGTGTGTGTGTGTGTGTGTGTGTGTGTGTGTGTGTGTGTGTGTGTGTGTGTGTGTGTGTGTGTGTGTGTGTGTGTGTGTGTGTGTGTGTGTGTGTGTGTGTGTGTGTGTGTGTGTGTGTGTGTGTGTGTGTGTGTGTGTATGCCTGCTTGGTATGCCAATATGGGAGGTTCACTCTGCATCTGCTTTCGCTGTTTATCTGCGTCATGTGGTTTGAATAATGGATTGACTAATAATTGTAAAGATGTATATCAACATATTTGCATATTCTAGCATGTACTGTAGACACAGCCGAGATGACTACTTGTTCAGCAGATAGGCCAACTGTGCAGTAAAATATGATATAGTCCTACAGTAAATTATATCTCTGTTGAGTTCAATAAAAAGCTATCTTGTACATTACTTCTCACCTGGTAATTCAGAATGGCTTCTAATATTGGGTCCAATGCTCCAATTATTTTGTTATTTTTCATTGACTCATTTAAGGGAGTTCTCACTAGTGTGAGTGTTCATGCATGCTTGCTTGCATGAGTACATTCAAGTGTGTGTTCCCTCCCAAGTTCAGTTGTTATGATAGTTACTAGTCATTGGAAGACATGGCTGCCCCTCCTCTCCGTCCTCTGAGTTAAATGTTTTGCCCAGTTATATTTTGCCTAGTTGATAGATGTCATATATTCAGAGAAACTCTAGCCTTATTGGTTATTTCCACGGTTGTGCTGATGGCGCCGTAACTGTACCTCGACAGTATAGCAGTACAGTTAATACAGGGCAGTGGGACCGTCTCGGGTCCAATTACAACAGATCAATGTGGGGTCCTGAAGGGGCGGCCATCTTGGCTCTAGACGTCCAAACAGATACCTGAGGAGAATAGAATATGATAACCCCTGTGATCCCCCTGCAGACAGGGGGCCAGCGGACACAGATATCGCCCTGTAGATAATTCACATACAGACCAGACCATTGATCCAAGGCCCTTGTAGCACAGCACAGGCTATGTACTTACAGATGGATAATACAAGCTTTGCACTTCTATGGAGTACGGATCTCGGATCCCTGTGCTATGACTTGTGAGTGTAATTTTCTTTTCACACAAACACACACACACACGCACGCACGCACGCACGCACGCACGCACACACACACACACACACACACACACACACACACACACACACACACACACACACACACACACACACACACCTGCACCTCATAGAGGAATATGGAAGTAATTCTTGGCAGCACCCCGGTCTAGACAGTGAGAGGCATCTCTCCATTCATCCCTCGCTTTCTCCCTTTGTAGAGAACAATGATGTGCAGGTTGACTCATAACCCACAGTCTCCGCTGAGCGGGTGGGTTTAGGGTCATGAAATATTGTGTCGATAAAGGCTGGCGGTCTGGTTGAATAAAGAGAAAACAATACATAAAAAATCCATTAATGTATCAATCTTGTGTCATTTATATCTATAGGCTACATTGAGGTTTTTCTTTCATTATTTTTGGGCTGGCATTAGTGCGTAAGCCTAAGCTTTAGGGCCTGACTTTGGTTTAAATGGAAACTGAAACCTGGACACTGACTGTAGGTCTATAACCTCTCACATAGTCTCAACCCTTTGATGCATACGATCACATATTTATGCTCATTGTTGAGTGGTCCCTGCAGGGTACCATCGCAAATATGTGACTGGAACAGCAGCAACAGAACATATGATGCAACAAACACTTCAAAACACTATTTTTGTCTGAAAAGCATGTAAACATGATTTTGTATTGATGGGAAATAAAAGTCTTCACAACATTTTTCCTCAATTTCACCTTTTATTGTAAAAGATAAATATGAACGTCATCATCCAAGCATCACACGGAACACATCCACAGCCAAACTCATTCCATAAACCAGTCTAAATAACAGGTTGCGCTGACACAAAAAAACAACATAAGTTAGCGACCTAACAGCTAGACTTGATTACAACGTACCACATTTCTGGCGAGCGCAAGGGAGAAATGTAATGTTGTTTAGAAAGAGATGCGTGTCAGCTAAGCTAACAGCAGCTAAACTCTTTATGATGGCAGCCATGTTAGTTTATGTTTGACAAGCAAAAACTCCCTAATCATAGAATAACATTCACTATAAGATGCAAATAAACAAATGGCAGGAGTGTGAAAAGTTGTCATCAAGGCAAAGGTTGGCTACGTTGAAGAATCTCAAATATAACATATATTTTGACATGTTTAACACTTTTGTGGTTACTACATGATTCCATATTTTTATTTATTAGTTTTGATGTCTTCAGTATTTATTATTCCTCAATTCAAACTGTTGTTAGGAAAAAAAAATGACAAGTTGAAACAACCTATAGATAATTAGGCGGCAGCGTGCCTTGGTTTGTGGGCAGAGCAGGTTAACTGTCCTGTTGCGTAACAAACACATTTTGGAATCACGCGCATAGAAAACCTGACACTGGGGGCGACCGTTTGGAACTCACACATGAAAAGGTTCATATTAACTCCTGAAGAATTAAGCATTTCTTGCAGTAAAATTATACACCAAATGTACATTTTGACTCAAGAACAGGAGTGGAGAAATATTATTGATTTATTTCAGCATCTTGTGAGAATGTGAAGGCCCAGTTAGGGACCATCTGTAGAGGTGTTATCTTTATCAACATCATAAAAGCAGATAGTCTTTCACCCACATAAAATATGCATCCAAGCTGATCTTAGACCTTATCAGAAACTTTTGCACATGAAATCGTTACATTGTTTGTGGGTTATTTGCATGTTCTCCTCAGTCCCTAACCCCGTAAAAGAAGCAGAGATGACAGAAAACTTTACCGATGTCAACTAGATTGAAGCATTAATTCAATCATTTATGACATTATTCTGATGAGAAACAACATATGACGAGAGAAGAGAAGGTGCATGTATCTAATTATAGACAAGTTTACTAACTAATAGCCTATCAAAATGTTGGAAATTATAAGCAACAAAACAAATCCTGCACCCTCTGTCAAAAAATCTCTCCACCATCTCCTACTGTAGCCTAAAGCACATTTTCTATATTTGCGGGTTAGGGTCGAGTGCGGGCCTCAGATTTTCACTTTATCACATACTGTATAGTCGGGAGGTTGCAGATGGGTTACTAGCAATTGCGGGTGGGTGTGGGTGAACAAACAGTTGACCCGCGCACCACCAGTAGAGAACCACAGAGCTGCATAACCCACCCCTCCACCTCTTTCCCTCCCTCTACCCCTCCATCCCTCCATCCTATCCATCACAGGAAATGAGAAGCCAGCCACTCAGATAGCACTGTGGACCGGGCCAGGGATTTGGGGGATAGGTTAATGTGATCAAATAGGCTGGTGGATGAAGCTGAATGCATATTATTATTTCCCATGCTTTTGACCCAGGGAACTGTTCTCAATGGCACCATCACAGCCATTGTACTGTATGTGCTGTATATGGCAGCTAAATGGTCGTCCACAGCCTGTACAATAGAGCCTGTTTTTGTAGGCCCCATTCATACAAATAGCAGACTCGGTATGTAGGTAGCACCAGAAAAGCAGGACCCATTTTGGTTAGAATTCCATAGCCATTGAAAATCCTCACAGATGATGTGTGAAGGGCAACCTTCATTCCAAAGGTCGTGTGATTGATTGTTATGTTTTATATTACATCTCGAATTGATCTGTTAATGAATAGAAACAAAACAATTGGATGAAAATGAAGACCAAAGGAATTTTCCAGTGGTGTGTAATGTGTCGTTGTTATGCTAGCTAGCTTCGTATTCTTCTTAACTGTGTTATAATCACTGTTGGCATCAGGCTTGTGGTGGGGATCAGGGGTTAATGTGTTGACCTGGTAGTAGACGCTGGCCCCTGTCCTATGCACGCTCAGCTCACTATACAGACAGAAGGCTGACACGTGGCCTGCTTCAAATGAAATGTTCCACCCAATTAACTTTGACCTCAACATTTTAATTTGAGAAACTTCTCACTGAGATAATGATTAAATCATTTTTGTCTCTCCTCCCTCTTCCTCTCTCTTTTCCCTCTCTTTCTCTCTATCCATGCTGTGAGGCAGGTTGCCTCCCCTGTATTCGATCATATGTCATGAGCAGACAAAGACTGTTTGATGTCCTGTAGAATCGTTGTCTCTAGAGGTAGCTAGTTGTTAGTCTACTAGTGTAAAGCTAGTGTGTTGTGTCTGTGTGAAATTGAGTTGTTATTGGATTGCCATGGTGAGCTGGCATTTGGTATCATGCTCACTGTTCAGTGTCAGCAGCGGAACTAACTGAGACGAGAGGAAACTAGAAAGTATTGCATTCTGGGAACAGATGGGCTGTTCTGTGTGCTAATTATGGAAATCTTAATGAATCTGCCGATAAAGGAAGCAATCTTTGAGTTTGTCGAAGCGCTCACAGTCACAGCTCTCTCTAAGTGTTTCAGAAATTAAAATCCCTAGAGATGTCAAGTGCTACAATTGACTTCCTTCAGATAGAAATAAAGACTCAGTGAAGTCTATAGATTGGTAATAAGACCTACACAGTCACCACCCAAATATGCAGTCTGTGAAATGCCTCACTCTCTAGCACTGTGATGACATCACATCCTTCCAGAAATGAAAAGTTGAAAAGTTTGGTCAGTCCTCTAAGGGAAGCAGCCACACCATAAACTACATCGGGGGGACAAAAAAAAACATTTATATTTGCATTATATTTTGCAAGCTACACTCTAAAAAATGCTGTGTGAATAGCAACTCAGTGCTGGGCAAATTGTGGACAGAACACACGTTGGGTTATTCTTGTCCCAGCCAGTTGGGTCAGTTAGTTGGGTTATTGAGCTATGATCCACCAGGTCAGATCAGAAGACTGGAGGCGTGCCTTAGTAGTGGTGTGGCTGTCAGATCGTTATTTTTGGCCACCTGTGAGAGTAAATGTAATTCTGGTTAATCTGTTCTGCTGTGTTGTCAACACATGTTAAGGTTGAGCTTTGACACTTTTGTATCTTTAAGAGGCTTACACAAGTTGAGTTCCTCAAGAGCCTATGTGTAATCCCAATGTTGGGATAGGTACCACTTTGTCATGATATTTAAATAATAATGTTATTAATTGTATATTAAAATATGTGATGTGCAAAAATATTGAATGGAAATTAAAATTTGCAGTGTACAAGCATAAGATGATGAACCTATGGATTACATTAAAAAACAGCATGAAAGTAAATGAAACCCCAAGTGATGGTTAAATTAACCGATGTTTGGGTAATTCAATGGTGTGGCTTCCACACCCCTACTAAACCATACTTTCGTAGGGGTGTGGCTTAGTAGTACTTCTCTTTATAAACTGGGTGGTTCGAGCCCTGAATGCTTATTGGCTGACAGCCGTGGTATATGAGACCGTATAGCACAGATATGACAAAACATGTATTTGTACTGCTCTAATTACGTTGGAAACCAGTTTATAATAGCAATAAGAGACCTCGGGGTTTGTGGTATATTGCCAATATACCAGGGCTAAGGGCTGTGTCCAGGCACTCCACGTTGCGTCGTGCGTATTAACAGTACTTATCCGTGGTATATTGGACATATACCACACCGCCTTATTGCTTAATTATACCATAGCATTGTTAAATACTCGTTTCTGATTGGCTTGAAGGGCATTCTAGAGCGTGCATTATTTCCCTGTCATGCACAGGGTATTTGCACGGTATAATTCAATGCCTATAGTTCTTACATGTTCTATGTTTGAGCTGCTTTTGAAAGCAAAAGTCAAATTAAATACATTGGCATTGTTGAATTCGATTTTCATAATAGCAAGCTAGGACTGATGTCTATTTGTTTGGTTACCAAGGCAACTGACGCTATCTAGTAAACTTGCTAGCTACTTCAGTGGATGTTGAACACACTTCTACTGGCAAATGAGCACATTTCTCGTGGTAAATGTGTTAAATTATAGCCATGGTATAAAAGGGATAATCAACTCGAGGCTTTATGCGTGGTGAGTGCTGGTGGGAGGGGGGAATTTAAGTGGTTTTCCACCTATTTCTCCAGCCAGCATTTTTCTGTTTTCAAGACACTTTTGGTTTAGTTTTGTTTGGGTCTTTGTGCAATGTTAACATGGCAATGACGTAGTCATCCTAAGTAGAGGTTGTCATTTTTATGCTGCACCGTTTTAGCAGCTTTGGCCCCAGTTTCTCACCGCAGTAGGGTTATTTTCATATGCTAGCAGTGAACACTAGTACATAAAACATTTTAATTCCTTATGTTTCCACGTTTATCTAAAAGTGGCCATTTTCATCTATTATTGGCTTTAGTCTCCTAGGAGTCATTTTCAAAATGGCTATGGGTCTAAAAGATGGGTCTTTGTTCACTCTGCTTAGTAAGAACAGCGGTTTGGAGTTGGGTTATATTCCACCCCACAGAGACAATATTGTTTCACATAAATGATTTAAAACCTAAAGCGAGGACTCAGTTTGGTGCAGTTGTTTTACCTCATCACCTACTCCATGTACCATCATAGCTCATACTGACACATATTGTCTCCCGTGAACATGCTTAACTGCTTGACATCCGACCGCAATGCGGTACAGAGGGTAATGGGTATGGCCAAGTACATCCCTTGGGCCGAGCTCCCTGCCATCCAGGACCTCTATACCAGGCGGTGTCAGAGGAAGGCCCTAAAAAGTGTCAAAGACTCCAGTCACCCAAGTCATAGACTGTTCTCGCGATGTACCAAGTCTGGAACCAACAGGACCCTGAACAGCTTTTACCCCCAAGCCATAAGACTGCTAAATAGTTAGTTAAATAGTTAACCAATAGCTTTCTTGCACTCTTTTGACTCCTCACATATGCTGCTGTTACTGTTTATTACCTATCCTGTTGCCTAGTCACTTTATCCCTACCTACATGTACATATCTGTACAAGTACGTACATGGTTAACCTCAATTACCTCTTAACCCTGCACATCAACTCGGTACTGGTATTTATTCCTTGTGTTATTATTTTTCTACTATTACATTATTTTTCTCTCTGCATTCTTGGGAAGGGGCACATAAGTAAGCATTTCACTAGTTAGTCTACACCTGTTGTTAACGAAGCATGTGAAAAATACAATTTAATTTGACCAGACTCCTGACTGAACTTGCGCTGAAACCTGAAGCTCCCTCTGTGTATAGATAGATACCTGCATAACCATGGATTTCCAGCCCATCTGTCAAGATGTGATGAGTAGTCCCAGCCCTTAGGAAGCTGCTGTCTGCTGGTTGGCCAGCAGTGGTGTACAGTACAGTACAGAGCACCTCTGACAAAACACTGTCTTTCTTATATCCTTGCAACTGCTTATCTACGTCTGGCCTCTGTAGGTCCTGCCCTGTGCTGTCTCCAGTCTGTCTGCCTGTCTATCTAGAATAGCTAGCTAGCCTACAGCTCAGTGAGAACTCTTCCTCTACTCTAGATCACCCAGGAAAGGCCATGACACCACGCTCACAAGTGAAAGCCCCTTCCCCGTCTAAGCTATGCCCCCCTGAGCAGTGCATCATGGGTCGCATGGGTGAGCTGCCAGGGCTTTGACGTCATGAATACATGGAAGCAATCTGTAGAAGATTAGTATTTATGAACATGAGTATTTATGAAGTGAGGGTTCACTCTGGGTGAACATACCCTACATACATACCGGTACAACCATCCTATCATAGGTATAAATCTCAGCACACAAATTTGTTGTACCGGTATGTATGTAGGGTATATTCACCCAGAGTGAACCCTCACTTCATAAATACTCATGTTGATTTCATATGCCTTGTCATTCATAGTCATCTTCCCATGCATATTCATATGATCACAGTGTCCTGGATTGACTTAGGCCCTGTTAGATTGTGTCATTGCATAGAAATATCCCTGGGGAAAAACACTGATAAGCTAAAAACGGCCACATCACAAACACACACAAGGCTGGAATTGACATTTAAAGTGCTTTTAGTCCAGAAATTGTATTAACCTGGGACCAGAAAACTGTCAAGACTTTTCTGACCTACTGATCATTCACAATTCACATGCTGCGGTAACACTTTTAAATATGTCACTGAAATGTTACATATTACAGTCCGCACTCAGGAACTTCACTCATAAGAATAATTCTAAGACACTATATATACACTATATATACTACATATACTCCCTTTCAAAATAGTGGATTCGGTTATATCAGCCACACCCGTTGCTGACATTGGTCTAAAATCTAGCACACAGCCATGCAATCTCCATAGACAAACATTGACAGTAGAATGGTCTTACTGAAGACATCAGTGACTTTCAACATGGCACCTACATAGGATGCCACCTTTCCAAGTTAGTTTGTAAACATTTCTGCCCTGCTAAAGCTGCCCTGGTCATCTGTAAGTGCTGTTATTGTGAAGTGGAAACATTTAGGAGCAACAACGGCTCAGCCGCGAAGTGATAGGCCACACAAGCTCTCAGAACGGGACCCGAGATCCGACGTGCATAGCTCATGAAAATCGTCTATCTTTAGTTGCAACACTCACTACCAAATTCCAAACTGCCTCTGTAAGCAAAGTCAGCGCAATAACTGTTTGTCGGGAGCTTCATGAAATGGGTTTCCATGGCCGAGCAGCCGCACACAAGCCTAAGATCACCATGCTCAATGCCAAGCTTCGGCTGGAGTGGTGTAAAGCTTGCTACCATTTGAACAGTGGAAACACCTTCTCTGGAGTGATGAATTATGATTCACCATCTGGCAGTCTGACAAAATAATCTGGGTTTGGCAGATGCCAGGAGAACGCTACCTGCCCCACTGTATATTGCCAACTGTAAAGTTTGGGGGAGGAGAAATAATGGTCTGGGGCTGTTTTCATGGTTCGGGCTAGGCCCCTTAGTT